>NC_135074.1:33305000-33410000 GCF_051107435.1 Chaetodon auriga | reverse complement strand
CAGTTTTATTTTCATACTTTTATTTATTGATCGTATCTTTGCATCATGTTTATTTTCTACGTCTCATCCTTTGACTCATTAGAAAGAACCTACTGGTGTTGAATGTTTCATGCACAGTTTCAGTGTAAAGTGAGGTCATCAGTCAGGAAATGGTATCATTCTTGTAAATGTATACTGACACTGATGGACGGTGTTTGTTTTGTCATTACGAGAGCGCCCCCTGCTGTCTGCTCACTGCTCTCAGCACTGTGAGTGAATAAATTGAGAGGATTCTGCTGAAAGGACACAAATTCAAAGGACACAAAGTTGGTGAAGTTCAGTTTTTTTATTATCATTCATTGGTCACTAACAGCAGGGTTGGGGGTCGGGGGTCGGGGGTCGGGGGCTCTTTGGGTTGCCTTGGTCATAGCGGCGTAGCGACTGAGCATTTAGTTGGCGGCGAGGATCTGGTCCACCCAGCCACGGAGCTCGGTGACACGGGCATAGACGGCAGGAGTGGAAGTGGAGCAACGGCTGCTTCCCCAGGAGACGATACCAACCAGAGTCCAGGCGTCATCCTTCTGACAGACCAGAGGACCGCCAGAGTCGCCCTGAAAAACAAGAAACAACGAAATCAACAACCAAGAAGGACAAGGAGGAAAAGGAAAAGGAGTGAGACAGGTGTGACAGGTGAGACAGGTGTGACAGGTGAGACAGATCAGACAGGTGAGACAGGTAAGGAGGTGGGAACTCACCATGCAGGAAGTGGCTCCGGCTCCTCCAGCACAGATCATGACATCAGAAATGTTGCTGCCCCAGTGTTTCTTGCACTGCTGGTTGGACAGCAGGGGGAGGGCGGCCTGCTGCAACAAGCTGGGAGTACTGGGAGCTATGGGAGACACAAAACACTCAAACATGCTTCCTCCTCCCCTTTCAAATGAAAAGTATTCTAGAGTCTGGAGTAAATCCTTTTAGACCACAAAGAGCTCTTCAAAGAGGACAGTGGAGCTCGTTTGAGAAAGTCTCACCGTTGTACCGGGTCAGACCCCAGCCAGAGGTGACACAGGTCATTCCAGCAGCGAAGACGTCGGTGGACTCAGCGAGACAGACGGGAGACACGTTGGTGCCCAGGCGGGCGGGGGTGGCCAGTTTGATGAGGGTGATGTCATTGTTGATGGTGCGGGGGTTCCACTGGGGGTGGGTGAACACCTGGGGAGGAGAAGAGGTTGGTGGCGGATAATGGCGTGTTCTGACAGCTGAGTGGCTGATGGGCGGTTCTCACCTTGGCAGGCTTCAGCACCTGGACGTCTTCGTTGGAGCCGTAGCCCTTATTATGCTCTCCAGCAATCACACGGTGGTAGGTCCTGACAGGAAACAGGAAGCAGGGCTTTAAAGGGCCGGTTCACACAAATCACACATCACATAAAGAAACATCCTGTTTTGTCTGTTTCTTTAAAACATGAACGTGTTCATCGAACATCGTTCGGTTCAGCTGTAAATGATGTAAACCACTGTAAAAAGGTGGTTTTCGTCTTGTCATCAAGTCCCATGAAATTACACCAGCAGTGAATGCTAACTGCTAACAGTTCAGTGTTTATGAGTCACACCCGATGGATCTTCTTCCTCTGAGCTCCATGAAAACTCATCAGCCTCACTGTTCTTCCTTCATCACATGAACACACACACACTGTAGTTTATTCTGACACACACACACACACACACACACACACTCACTCACTCACTCACTAAAGCACCACATGTGGATTCATCCACCCCGAATCTAGTCCCTACAGATCCTCTATGTCTAACAGCTGAAGCTCTTAAACATGAAACTTTGTATTTGTGAGGAGTTTGTTGCGTCTTCAGAAGGAGCCAATGGGCTGAAAGCCACAGGCAGAGTTGTGCCGTGCTGCGTTGAACTGACCTGACGTTGCAGTGAGCGGCAGTCACCACCCAGTTCTCATTGATCAGAGATCCTCCACAGAAGTGGAAGCCGTTGGATTGCTGAGAGAAAAACAAACTGAACTCAGTCACAGAAGAAGACGAAGAAGAAGAAGAAGAAGAAGGAGAAGAAGAAGGAGAAGAAGAAGAACAACAACAACGTCACCATGAGCTGTTAGTGTTTGTTGAGGTCAGCTGACTCACCTGCAGAGACACCTGCCAGGGCCAGGAGTGAGGCACCGCCTCCTCACCATTGACGATGCGGGCGTAGCCGCTCACCTGGGGGGGGATGGCTGGGGTACCGCAGCCTGAGAGGATAACAGGAAACAGATGTTAAAAGACCGCTGTGCTGTTTGGGCCTCAACCTTCCTGTTGTCTCAGCTCTGTGCTGATTGCCACTGTGATGCTCTGTGACTCAGCATGACTGAACTGCAGACACGTGAGGAAGACATGAAGAAGACGTGGATGAAACCCTCCTGAGCCCTGAGGAAGCTAATTATCTGAAAATGAAGCTCAGCTGTTCAAACTGCAGCCTTTGGTGTTATTACTGTCTGACCTGCCTGAACTGAATATGTAGAAAGTTTCATCCGGGAAGAAAAACCTCATGTTGATTTTCAGTCACAATCTGAAGACGTTACTTTGGACTCATTTTCTTGATGTTTTATAGATTCAAATATTCACAAACGGAGTTGATTCGGAATCACAGTTCAGAGCTGCTCATTTCCAACCATCTAAAAACCCATTCAAACTTTGCATCTCACCATAGGCGGCGCTGATGAGGGCGAGGCAGGAGACGACCCAGAGGAAGGCCATGGTGATGATGACGATGATGATGATGCGTTGAAGGACTGTGCTGCTGTTTTATCCCTGAACCCTGCTGGCCCTCAGCCAATCAGAGCCGTTCGTAATTTGTCCAGCTCAGTTGTCAGCTGCTTATCAGTCCTGAGGCGACAACGGTGTTCTCAGGAGTCACACGCCCTGAGCTCCAGCTCTCTGATTGGCTGAAAAATCATGTGGATGACTGCTACACACAGAGAGCAACCAACCATGTTGTTATTATCCAAAATGAAGTTTATTTAACTTCACAGATCCCAGATCTGTCAGGATGTATCTTGATGAAGAGTCAGATGTCTGACATCTTGTGTGCAGACGTGAACGTGAGGCTGCTGAAATGAAGAGAAGCAACATCAGGGCGCATAGCTGACCACAGAATTCAGCTTCAGTCAAAGTCAGAGGAAATGTTGAGTTTTGGACCTGGTTCATGATGTAAAGTCACGCCAACATGCAGAATGTATGCAGAATTCTGATGAGAGTATGTTATTGTTTGTGATCCGGGTCATTTTTATCCACTTCCTCTATGAAAGAGTGAAGTTTCTACCGAGCTGTGAGTGACTAAACACAGGGAATCTATGCTGGGGCCACGAGCAGCTGATATTTAGTTAGAAAACACAGGAAATATGTAGTCAGTGAACATTTTACTCACACAGTATCAACATTTTGTGACTGGAAAAATAGATTCCTCATGTTAAAAACAGTGTTCAGGAGGCCTCACAGACATATTTTCTGTTGACTGATAAAATGAATAAGATTGCTGTAAACTTAGAAGTATGAAGACGAGTAAAACTCAAACGTGATCTCTGCCAGATGGAGTTGTTTCTGTTTCCTAACAAAGAGTTCAATGAGTCACAGCCAGGAGAACTGAGTGACTTCTCATTCTCTGACAAAAACACAGCCAACAGGTTTTCATGAAGCTTCTTGAAGGCTTTCGTCTTTTGACACTTTCACAAAAACATAAAACCTCCCTGCTTTTTCTCATCCTTTTAATAATCCTAGTTCCATGCAGACATAACACTTCACATTCTGTCGGATCTGTTCTAGGTTTCAGAGTATTTAGGACCAAAATACCACATTCAGACAGAGAAGACGGGGGACTGATGGAAGGTTAACAGTTTAATGGATATTCAAAGAATGTGTAAAAGGTGAATCCAGATGAGGCAGAGAATCCAGAGAGACTGAGTCCAGGAAGTGACGGGTCCGGTTTGTTCAGTGAGAGCAGACTGGCAGGGCGCAGACGACGACAGGTGTGCGTTTAGCGCATGAGCACAGACACACAAAGAAGGTGAGGAAGGCAAGTCGCAGACAAACCGCCAAAAGGGTGGTGAGCCATCTTCTCGGTCTTGGTTGTTACAACGCAGGTAGACAGAGGATTCGACGGACACTGGCTGGAAACCAGACAGGGACAGACAGACAGGAGACAAAAGGAGGAGGACACACAGGAGCACAGAAGGGAAAAGGAGGAGAGGCTGCAGACCTCCACATGATCAGCTTCAATTCTCACTCTTGTGGTTGTTGCTGCTGTCAGATCAGATTCGTCCCTGACGGGAGTCCCTGTCTTTCTTCATGTGATGTGTTTGAATGAATGTAAAGCAGCGTCTGTATAAACTTTATTCACTCACTTCTCTCTAATTCATCCCAGCGTGTGCAGTTGGACCATGAAGACCTGATTCACTCAGTCTCCTCCATCAGCGGATGTTGAAATGTGTCTGCTGCTTGAACTCTGTGCAGCTTTAATCTGAGCTGCTGTCAAGTGCTGATTTCAGAAGCTGCTGACTGTGATGAACCAGCAGAGGGACCCCCTGGTCTTCTGTCCTGGATCAGTCCTCATGAAAACCAGCTTCATGAGAGCCTTTAATGGTTTTTGGGACTGCACCTGCAGACAGATTCCTGACTGTCGACCTTCATGTCTTAAAGTGATGATGGATGTTGTTTCTCTTGACTTATTTGAGTGCTTTTTGTCATAATATGGATTATTACTGCAGCTGAATGTGCTATTGACTGTATACCACTGCCACCTCTGCACAACACAACTGATGCTTTCAAACGCATTAAGGAGGACAGAAATTCCACCAATGAACTTCTGTTACCTGAGAATCATTCCAGGTGACGACGGCATGAAGCTGCTGAGAGAACGACAACAGAGAGCAAAGCTGCCATCAAGGTGAACAGTGACGACTGTTCACGCATGTTTGTGTACTATACACACACACACACACACACACACACACACATACAGATGTATGTAGAGGCAGCACATACTGTCCAGTCAGCAGCTGTGTTAATGTGTGACAGGGTGTCGACACACTGATAACACACTCCGCACAGCCAACAAACTGTTTGAATGGTGAAATGTGGGATGATTTATGGAACCCCCCCCCCCCCCCCCTCAGATTTTGGTCCCAAAATTGACATTTAGATTTTCAGGTTACAATGTCAAATGTGAAAAGACATATTTTGTTTTGTATATACATATCTTATATCTTACAAAATGATCTCATGTTGTCTCAACTGTAATTTCTGTAATTCAACGTTCTAGGAATCAGCCAAATGCTTTAAAGGTCCATTTTTTGATAACTTTTAGGGACCTGAATCATTTCAAGTGTCGTGATAGTTTATGCTGTTATCAGTCTTTCAATGATGTCCTGCTGTGTAAATCTAATCTGCTTGGTTTAATCAACAAAGGAGCTCTGCTAACACGTCTCCATGGATTCTGAATGATGCTCTTTTTGAGGACCGATACACTTTTTACTAAACTATGAAACTATAAACGATTCAAACCTGAACCTGAAAAACAAGACAACATCTGTCACACAGATGTTAACAAAGGATTAAGTTTCTTTAAATGAAGTTTTCTAACTATAGTAGGTTGAGGATCACAGACCTGAACTGTCGAGCTTCATGGCTTCGTGACCGAAACCGGTCACGAAGCCACAATGAGGAAACATTCCTCTTTCAGAATGACGGCAGTTTGTCTCCTCAGTTCAAACACTGACAGTGATGTGAAAAGAAGAGGTGATGCAATGAATCTATTCACCCCTCCTTCCATCCCCCCAAACCTTCACCCCTCACCCCCCAATCCTCTTCACTGTTCCGGAAAGAAACACAAACTTTTCAACCCACTGACGGAACAAATACGAGCATGTGGAGCACTTCCGGGTTCCCGGTGGCACGTCCATGCTGTCGCTGATGACGTCATGGCGCATCTTGCAGCCAAAGAAGCCCAGCCTTCCACATCAGCCCTCTGAAGGCCAGGTCGTATCAAATTTTATTAGGCTCTCCTCATTTCAAATCTCACCCTCTCCTCGTTTTCTCCCAAACTTCACAATCAACCTGAGCACATGCATCCCTCCAGCACCCTTCCCTCTTCTTCTCCCTCTACCTCTCATATCCCATCATCCTCGGCCACCTCACCTCCTCCAATTTGTTTACAATAAATAATGAACAACAAAAGGTGCACTCAAAAGGAGTGGAGGGAAAAAACTAAGGGAGCTCCATTGCGACAGGTCTGAAGCAAGGCACACACTGACACGGCAGGCAGGCAAAATCATGGAACACACGAGGTAGGAGAGCGCTCTCTCCTTTTAACCTGTGCCTAATCAGCGTCATGCGCATCAGGTGGGCTCCTGTAAAGGCGGAGTTGGCCAGGTGTAGAGACACACCTAGCTAGACAGACAGGGGAGACAGACAGACAAACTCTAACACTGGGGAAAGGGAAAAAGGAAAACACAAGGAAACAGACAAATCTGCAGGATTGTAACAGTAAGAGCTCCAGAACGAGTTGTCAACACATCAGAAATAAACAGGAGGCACTGACAGTGACTGAGTTTTAAAATAAATACTTCAATTTATGAATTCACAAAATCAGCAGTTTCTGCTGAGTTCATCTCTAGTCTTATTTGCAGTGTTTCCTTTTGCTGTAATAGCCATTTGTATTCTTCATGGAACTGTTCCTAACCCTTCACTGAGATAGGCGGCACATGATTGGTCCATTTAGAGCTGAAGAAGAGTCAAATGACATGCCGAACGATCCTTTTAATGTCTGTTGAAGAAAACCTGGTTTAACAAAGTAGATCCCTACCGTTGTGATACATTGTGTTCTTATAATAACTACCTCTCTGGTCTGCATCTTTGGGTCCAATCAAACCATCTGGCATAAACTGTAACAGAACAATCCGGCCAGTATGGACCCAGCAGATCCAGTTAAGAAAGCCGTCACGATCCACGGTGTATTACTCAGTTGGCATGAGTAATTATTCCAGGCTCACTATGAGTCTAATCAGCATATGGCGTCTCAGGTGGCCAAGCTCTCACGCCACATGGCTCAGCTCACAAGCTCGATTATGCAGCAGATAGCTCCCCAGGCCGTCGCCCCCGAACCTCCGCTTTCAGAAGAACAGATTTCTAATCCCGAACCATTCGACAGAACTCGCAGTAAGTGCCGTGGGTATTTGTTGCAATGCAGTATGGTTTTTCGCCAACGACCACGCTCGTTTGGTTCAGAGCAAGCGAAAGTGCTATTTAAAATGTTAAATCCCCAGTTAGAAGCAAATTTCAAGTACAAGTTTCTGTCTATTTGAAGGAGGAGGTTCATTCTGTCTTAGCTCTTGTTGACTCGGGTGCGGAGAATAACCTGTTGGACAAGAGGTTCACCATGAAAGCTGGCTGTCAGTTGGGGGGGCTGGAGAAGCCGGTGAGAGCCTACGCTTTGAATGGGAAAATCATGATGGAGGTAACTCATCGCACCACCCCTATCAAGATGATTATATCTGGTAATCATCATGAGGAAATTTCCTTCATCCTCATCCAATCTCCACATGCCTCTTGTGTCTTAGGACATCCGTGGTTATGGCTCCATGACCCGCAGATCAACTGGGCTCAGGGGAAAATTTTGGGGTGGGGTTCCCAGTGTCACTCACTCTGTCTCTGTTCAGCCCTCCCTCCTGCAGGTGGGGCTCCCAGCAGCGCAGCCACTTTCCTCCGTTCCTGCCGACTACCATGATCTCCAGGAACCGTTCAGCAAGAAGCGTCCACTGTTACTTCCTCCTCATGAGTCCTATGACTGTTCCATCGACCTCCTCCCGGGTGCGCCCCTGCCCATCAGCCGACTCTGTAGCCTGGTGTGCCAGGAGCGTGAGGCGATGGAGCAATATATCAAGGACTCTCTGGTGGCTGGTATTATTCGCCCCTCTTCTTCGCCTCTGGAGGCAGGTTTCTTTTTTGTGGAAAAGAAAGATAAGACTCTTAGGCCATGCATTGACTTCAGGAGCTTAAATCAAATCACCATGAAGAATAAATACCTGCTGCCTCTCATTAATTCTGCTTTTGACTCCCTGCAGGAAGCTACCATCTTCAATAAACTCGATCTATGCAACGCATACCATCTCATCCGCATCAAGAGGGGGATGCCCCTCAGCCACTTCGAGTATCTGGTGATGCCCTTTGGCCTCACCAACACTCCTGTGGGATTTCAGGCCCTGATTAATGATGTCCTTAGGGATTATCTAAATCAGTTTGTCTTTGTCTACTTAAATGACATCTTGATCTTTTACCTGTTGCCGGATTGTTCCTGAATCTTGATTCCTGTCTCCTGGCATGATCGTGTGTTCCATGATTTTGCCTGCCTGCCGCGTCAGTGTGTGCCTTGCTTCAGACCCATTGCAATGGAGCTCCCTTAATATTTTTCTCCACTCTTTTTGAGTGCGCCTTTTGTTGTTCATTATTTATTCTAAATAAATTGTGTTCTTCTTATAACTACCTCTCTGGTCTGCATCTTTGGGTCAATCCCAAAAACATCTGGCATAATCCGTAACACTTACACTTTAAACATGATGCAACAGGTTTAGACATTCTAAAGGTTCCTGTGGCAAAAAAACCCACAACAGATGGCCACAGTTGGTGCTTCATTCACTGATAAGACTGACGAACAGCTCAGCAGGTCACCAGATATAACGTGTTCCCTCAGCTGCTCATGGAGAACATCTTGAGGAAATGAAATGGTGGAGCTTTTTTACAGCCAATTTAAATCTGAAACTGTCAACAGAACCTCCTCCGTAGTGGCTCAGGTGTGCAGCATCAGTTGCCTCAACCACCTTTGAAAATCAAGTAAGACATTTTCCCATATCAGGGAACTTGAATGAATACTTTTTACTGTAACATTACTTAAACACAAAAGGAAGTGTAGAAATAAAAAGGCAGACCCAAAATAACTTTTTTGTAACTTATTTACAAAAACAAGAGCATTATCAGATAAAATGGTTATCAAGGTGAGAGGCGTCAGGGGAATGGTCCAAGTGCAGACAATGTGTTGGTGGAATGCTCTGCAGGTCCTGGCAACACTTTGTCATGTTCTGGATGATCAGATGGTGGAAGCCAGCACATCTGGGAACTTGGGTTTCTTCTGGTGTTTTGAGTTGAGAGAAAGCGAAACGCTGTCATATGATTTCTGTCTTCACATCAGTCAAGATTAGATTAGACTCAACTTTATTGTCATGGTCAAACTGAGGAATAAGAGAAAAAGTGATTTATTATTCCACATTCATTGGTATTTCACCTTTGTTTCCATCACTGCTGGTGCTGTGCATCATCTCCACCTGATTTCAGTTTTATTTTCATACTTTTATTTATTGATCGTATCTTTGCATCATGTTTGTTTTCTACGTCTCATCCTTTGACTCATTAGAAAGAACCTACTGGTGTTGAATGTTTCATGCACAGTTTCAGTGTAAAGTGAGGTCATCAGTCAGGAAATGGTATCATTCTTGTAAATGTATACTGACACTGATTACGAGAGCGCCCCCTGCTGTCTGCTCACTGCTCTCAGCAGTGTGAGTAATTAAATTGAGAGGATTCTGCTGAAAGGACACAAATTCAAAGGACACAAAGTTGGTGAAGTTCAGTTTTTTTATTATCATTCATTGGTCACTAACAGCAGGGTTGGGGGTCGGGGGCTCTTTGGGTTGCCTTGGTCATAGCGGCGTAGCGACTGAGCATTTAGTTGGCGGCGAGGATCTGGTCCACCCAGCCACGGAGCTCGGTGACACGGGCATAGACGCCAGGAGTGGAAGTGGAGCAACGGCTGCTTCCCCAGGAGACGATACCAACCAGAGTCCAGGCGTCATCCTTCTGACAGACCAGAGGACCGCCAGAGTCGCCCTGAAAAACAAGAAACAACGAAATCAACAACCAAGAAGGACAAGGAGGAAAAAGTCTGATAAATTCAGAAACAAAGATGAAAAAGATTAAAATAAAACAGAATTTGTAACTAACAGAAAAAAAAATGCAAATTATTCTGAGTGAGACAGGAGAGACAGGTGTGACAGATCAGACAGGTGTGACAGGTGAGACAGGTAAGGAGGTGGGAACTCGCCATGCAGGAAGAGGCTCCGGCTCCTCCAGCACAGATCATGACATCAGAAATGTTGCTGCCCCAGTGTTTCTTGCACTGCTGGTTGGACAGCAGGGGGAGGGCGGCCTGTTGCAACAAGCTGGGAGTACTGGGAGCTATGGGAGACACAAAACACTCAAACATGCTTCCTCCTCCCCTTTCAAATGAAAAGTATTCTAGAGTCTGGAGTAAATCCTTTTAGACCACAAAGAGCTCTTCAAAGAGGACAGTGGAGCTCGTTTGAGAAAGTCTCACCGTTGTAGCGGGTCAGACCCCAGCCAGAGGTGACACAGGTCATTCCAGCAGCGAAGACGTCGGTGGACTCAGCGAGACAGACGGGAGACACGTTGGTGCCCAGGCGGGCGGGGGTGGCCAGTTTGATGAGGGTGATGTCATTGTTGATGGTGCGGGGGTTCCACTGGGGGTGGGTGAACACCTGGGGAGGAGAAGAGGTTGGTGGCGGATAATGGCGTGTTCTGACAGCTGAGTGGCTGATGGGCGGTTCTCACCTTGGCAGGCTTCAGCACCTGGACGTCTTCGTTGGAGCCGTAGCCCTTATTATGCTCTCCAGCAATCACACGGTGGTAGGTCCTGACAGGAAACAGGAAGCAGGGCTTTAAAGGGCCGGTTCACACAAATCACACATCACATAAAGAAACATCCTGTTTTGTCTGTTTCTTTAAAACATGAACGTGTTCATCGAACATCGTTCGGTTCAGCTGTAAATGATGTAAACCACTGTAAAAAGGTGGTTTTCGTCTTGTCATCAAGTCCCATGAAATTACACCAGCAGTGAATGCTAACTGCTAACGGTTCAGTGTTTATGAGTCACACCCGATGGATCTTCTTCCTCTGAGCTCCATGAAAACTCATCAGCCTCACTGTTCTTCCTTCATCACATGAACACACACACACTGTAGTTTATTCTGACACACACACACACACACACACACACACACACACACTCACTCACTCACTCACTAAAGCACCACATGTGGATTCATCCACCCCGAATCTAGTCCCTACAGATCCTCTATGTCTAACAGCTGAAGCTCTTAAACATGAAACTTTGTATTTGTGAGGAGTTTGTTGCGTCTTCAGAAGGAGCCAATGGGCTGAAAGCCACAGGCAGAGTTGTGCCGTGCTGCGTTGAACTGACCTGACGTTGCAGTGAGCGGCAGTCACCACCCAGTTCTCATTGATCAGAGATCCTCCACAGAAGTGGAAGCCGTTGGATTGCTGAGAGAAAAACAAACTGAACTCAGTCACAGAAGAAGAAGAAGAAGAAGAAGAAGGAGAAGAAGAAGGAGAAGAAGAAGAACAACAACAACGTCACCATGAGCTGTTAGTGTTTGTTGAGGTCAGCTGACTCACCTGCAGAGACACCTGCCAGGGCCAGGAGTGAGGCACCGCCTCCTCACCATTGACGATGCGGGCGTAGCCGCTCACCTGGGGGGGGATGGCTGGGGTACCGCAGCCTGAGAGGATAACAGGAAACAGACGTTAAAAGACCGCTGTGCTGTTTGGGCCTCAACCTTCCTGTTGTCTCAGCTCTGTGCTGATTGCCACTGTGATGCTCTGTGACTCAGCATGACTGAACTGCAGACACGTGAGGAAGACATGAAGAAGACGTGGATGAAACCCTCCTGAGCCCTGAGGAAGCTAATTATCTGAAAATGAAGCTCAGCTGTTCAAACTGCAGCCTTTGGTGTTATTACTGTCTGACCTGCCTGAACTGAATATGTAGAAAGTTTCATCCGGGAAGAAAAACCTCATGTTGATTTTCAGTCACAATCTGAAGACGTTACTTTGGACTCATTTTCTTGATGTTTTATAGATTCAAATATTCACAAACGGAGTTGATTCGGAATCACAGTTCAGAGCCGCTCATTTCCAACCATCTAAAAACCCATTCAAACTTTGCATCTCACCATAGGCGGCGCTGACAAGGGCGAGGCAGGAGACGACCCAGAGGAAGGCCATGGTGATGATGACGATGATGATGATGCGTTGAAGGACTGTGCTGCTGTTTTATCCCTGAACCCTGCTGGCCCTCAGCCAATCAGAGCCGTTCGTAATTTGTCCAGCTCAGTTGTCAGCTGCTTATCAGTCCTGAGGCGACAACGGTGTTCTCAGGAGTCACACGCCCTGAGCTCCAGCTCTCTGATTGGCTGAAAAATCATGTGGATGACTGCTACACACAGAGAGCAACCAACCATGTTGTTATTATCCAAAATGAAGTTTATTTAACTTCACAGATCCCAGATCTGTCAGGATGTATCTTGATGAAGAGTCAGATGTCTGACATCTTGTGTGCAGACGTGAACGTGAGGCTGCTGAAATGAAGAGAAGCAACATCAGGGCGCATTGCTGACCACAGAATTCAGCTTCAGTCAAAGTCAGAGGAAATGTTGAGTTTTGGACCTGGTTCATGATGTAAAGTCACGCCAACATGCAGAATGTATGCAGAATTCTGATGAGAGTATGTTGTTATTGTTTGTGATCCGGGTCATTTTTATCCACTTCCTCTATGAAAGAGTGAAGTTTCTACCGAGCTGTGAGTGACTAAACACAGGGAATCTATGCTGGGGCCACGAGCAGCTGATATTTAGTTAGAAAACACAGGAAATATGTAGTCAGTGAACATTTTACTCACACAGTATCAACATTTTGTGACTGGAAAAATAGATTCCTCATGTTAAAAACAGTGTTCAGGAGGCCTCACAGACATATTTTCTGTTGACTGATAAAATGAATAAGATTGCTGTAAACTTAGAAGTATGAAGACGAGTAAAACTCAAACGTGATCTCTGCCAGATGGAGTTGTTTCTGTTTCCTAACAAAGAGTTCAATGAGTCACAGCCAGGAGAACTGAGTGACTTCTCATTCTCTGACAAAAACACAGCCAACAGGTTTTCATGAAGCTTCTTGAAGGCTTTCGTCTTTTGACACTTTCACAAAAACATAAAACCTCCCTGCTTTTTCTCATCCTTTTAATAATCCTAGTTCCATGCAGACATAACACTTCACATTCTGTCGGATCTGTTCTAGGTTTCAGAGTATTTAGGACCAAAATACCACATTCAGACAGAGAAGACGGGGGACTGATGGAAGGTTAACAGTTTAATGGATATTCAAAGAATGTGTAAAAGGTGAATCCAGATGAGGCAGAGAATCCAGAGAGACTGAGTCCAGGAAGTGACGGGTCCGGTTTGTTCAGTGAGAGCAGACTGGCAGGGCGCAGACGACGACAGGTGTGCGTTTAGGGCATGAGCACAGACACACAAAGAAGGTGAGGAAGGCAAGTCGCAGACAAACCGCCAAAAGGGTGGTGAGCCATCTTCTCGGTCTTGGTTGTTACAACGCAGGTAGACAGAGGATTCGACGGACACTGGCTGGAAACCAGACAGGGACAGACAGACAGGAGACAAAAGGAGGAGGACACACAGGAGCACAGAAGGGAAAAGGAGGAGAGGCTGCAGACCTCCACATGATCAGCTTCAATTCTCACTCTTGTGGTTGTTGCTGCTGTCAGATCAGATTCGTCCCTGACGGGAGTCCCTGTCTTTCTTCATGTGATGTGTTTGAATGAATGTAAAGCAGCGTCTGTATAAACTTTATTCACTCACTTCTCTCTAATTCATCCCAGCGTGTGCAGTTGGACCATGAAGACCTGATTCACTCAGTCTCCTCCATCAGCGGATGTTGAAATGTGTCTGCTGCTTGAACTCTGTGCAGCTTTAATCTGAGCTGCTGTCAAGTGCTGATTTCAGAAGCTGCTGACTGTGATGAACCAGCAGAGGGACCCCCTGGTCTTCTGTCCTGGATCAGTCCTCATGAGAACCAGCTTCATGAGAGCCTTTAATGGTTTTTGGGACTGCACCTGCAGACAGATTCCTGACTGTCGACCTTCATGTCTTAAAGTGATGATGGATGTTGTTTCTCTTGACTTATTTGAGTGCTTTTTGTCATAATATGGTTTATTACTGCAGCTGAATGTGCTATTGACTGTATACCACTGCCACCTCTGCACAACACAACTGATGCTTTCAAACGCATTAAGGAGGACAGAAATTCCACCAATGAACTTCTGTTACCTGAGAATCATTCCAGGTGACGACGGCATGAAGCTGCTGAGAGAACGACAACAGAGAGCAAAGCTGCCATCAAGGTGAACAGTGACGACTGTTCACGCATGTTTGTGTACTATACACACACACACACACACACACACACATACAGATGTATGTAGAGGCAGCACATACTGTCCAGTCAGCAGCTGTGTTAATGTGTGACAGGGTGTCGACACACTGATAACACACTCCGCACAGCCAACAAACTGGGATGATTTATGGAACACAAACAACCGAAATTGACGTTAAGATTTTCAGGTTACAATGTCAAATGTGAAAAGACACAAAAGACACTACAGACACTACAAATTCCTCGTATGTGTAAAAGCATACTTGGCAATAAAGCTTTTTCTGATTCAGGGGGGTTGTAAAACGTATTGCATTTAAGTTAAAGTATTTAAAGTGAAGTAAAAAATACATTTTCATTCTGAAATGTATTGATGGGCATCTATTGTAATATATGCCCAAATTATGTTCTGTATATACATATCTTATCCATCCATCTTTTATACCGACTGTCCCTTTCGGGGTTGTGGGGGGCTTATCCCGGCTGTCAATGGGCGAGAGGCGGGGTACACCCTGAACCGGTCACCACTTGATTGCAGGGCAACATATAGAGACAGACAACCATTCACGCTCACACTCACACCTATGGACAATTTGTTTTTAGAGTCACCAATTAACCTAATGAGCATGTTTTTGGTCTGTGGGAGAAAGCCGGAGTGCCCGGAGACAACTCATGCATGCACGGGAAGCAAACTTCACACAGAAAGGCCCTGCCCGACCGACCGGCCGACGACCTTCTTGCTGTGAGGCACGCACACTACCTGCTGTGCCACCGTGCCACCCATACATATCTTATATCTTACTTATATATTTTTTGATTACTTTTAAGGACCAGAATCATTTCAAGTGTCATGATAGTTTAGGCTGTGATCAGTCTTTACATGTCCTGCTGTGTAAATCTAATCTGCTTGGTTTAATCAACATAGGAGCTCTGCTAACACGTCTCCATGGATTCTGGATGATTGTGTTTTTGAGGACCGATACACTTTTTACTAAACTATAAAACTATAAACGATTCAAACCTGAATCTGGATAACAAGAAAACATCTGTCACACAGACTGACGAAGGATTAAGTTTCCGTCATCGGCCCTGGAGATAACAAACTGACAGACAATCACTGTGAGACCTTCTGGGAAAAACTGAAGGATCAGCAGCTGAAGAGCCGCTGCCCTCCTCTGCAGCTGCTTAATGACTGGCCACTGAGAGTCAGGTGGAGGAGGTCAGGGATTGGTCGCTGAGAGTCAGGTCGACCAATTCCGTAGTCCTGATCAATCCAAAATAAATCAGCGATGTGAGTCGTTCCAGATAAATAACGAAGAATAGTTGATGATGTGAATTTGTCGTCAATGAACAAACACTAAAACCTGTTTCATGACAGATAAAATATTCACGGCCACCTGCAGAGGTCAGGAGGACACTTCACCTCATGTGATAGACCTGAAATGAATCATACAGTAGCTCACGTGATAACGAGAGTATGCCACATAAAGAGAATGTGAAGCTGAGGTCAAATCATGTCGAATTTTGGGTAAGTGACATCATCATTTTGTTTGAAATATGATGTCTTTTATGTCTGTCTTTACAGGTGCATTTGTGTGGTAAAGTATTAGCATGAGCATGTAGCACTGTATGTAATGTAAACACCTGACATTAGGGTAATTACCAGGATGTGGGGGTGGAAAGTATGATGTGAAACAGTTAGTACAAATTAAAAAAAAGAGAGAGACATAGAAGAGAAAAAATACGAGACATGAAATTAAAAAAAACAGCTATGTGTGTGTACATTCTGTGCAAAAAGGGGGTATAAAAATAATACTGCTCATGGAAAAATTGAAAATTGCATGTGGTGAGGTATGGGTAATTAAGTCCATTGACTACCTCACAAACAGACCACAGTATGTGAGGCTTTGCAACTGCGTGTCTGATGTGGTAGTTTGCAGCACAGGGGCTCCACAGGGGACAGTGCTCTCCCCTTTCCTCTTCACCCTCTACACATCAGAGTTCAGACACAACACCAACAGCTGCCACATCCAGTAATCCTCTGATAAAGAAAGAAATCAGAGGGACAATCCCCTTTATTTGTCACACAGTATATAGAACACTACATTTTCTTTGTCTTCATCATTGGTCAGGTGGTGATCTTCATGCATATTTTTAGAGGGGGGGTTTAGAGGAGACAAAAGGTTTTAGAAGATCCTCCAGGTGAACATGCAAACTCCACACAGAAAGGCCCCTTTCCTCGAGATAAGGGGCAGCAGGCACCAAAGGCATGGTGGAGGACACGCCCTCAGCGCCTACATGGGAATCGAACCCGGGACCTTCTAGCTGTGAGGCGACAGTGTTAGCACTGTTCCACCATGCCATCCAGAAGTCCTCTGATGATACAGCCATTCTTGGACGTGTATCACAGGGGGATTAATTCATCCATCTTCATCAACTGGTGTGGACTGAACATATACACATAGGAGAAGGAGATGGTAATTGATTTCTGAAGGAATGAACCACAGACTACACCAGTGAACATCCAGGGCTTGGACAGTGAGATTGTGGGGGATTACAAACACCTGGGTGTTCACCTCAACATAAAACTGGACTGGACAAACAACACAGATGTCCTGTACAGGAGGGGACAAAGATCTCTGCACCTTCTAAGAAGATTGAGGTCTTTCGGAGTTTGTAGGACACTGTTAAAAACATTTTATGGCTCTGTGGTGGCATCTGCAGTCTTCTATGCAGTGGTCTGCTGGGGCTGTGGAAGCTCTGAGAGGGACAGGATTAACAAACTGCTCAGGAGAGCTGGCTCTGTCCTGGACTGTCCTCTGGACAACATTGAGGAAGTGGATGAGAGGAGGACGTTAGCCAAGCTGACATCGATCATGGACAACCCATCCCACCCCCTGCATGAGACGGAGGGGGGCTTAAGCAGCTCCTTCACTAACAGACTGCTGCATCCAGTCTGTAAGGAAGAAGTTACCACAGGTCCTTCATCCAACAGCTGTGACTGTTTAACTCCAGCACCATGTGATGATGTTGCCCGACCAGAGAGGAGAACATTCTGGATCACTGTTACACCACAGTCAGGGATGCTTATCACGCTGTCCCCCGTGCTGCACTGGGCCACTCTGACCACGTCATGGTACACCTGATTCCTGCGTACAGGCAGAAACTAAAGCTCTGCAAACCTGTAGTGAGGACATCAAGGAAGTGGACCAGCGAGGCTGTGGAGGATCTCCAGGCGTGTTTGGACTTTACTGACTGGGATGTGTTCAGGACTGCTACCAACAGTCTGGATGAGTACACGGAGGCTGTGACATCCTACATCAGCTTCTGTGAGGACTGCTGTGTTCCATCACGCACCAGGGTGAGTTACAACAATGACAAACCCTGGTTCACAGCCCAACTCAGGCAGCTAAGGTTGGCAAAGGAAGAGGCCTTCAGGAGTGGGGACAAAGACAGATACAAAGAGTCGAAGTACAAGTTTAGCAAGGCGGTGAAAGAGGCTCAACGGCTGTACTCTGAGAAGCTCCAACACCAATTCTCAGCTAACGACTCTGCGTCTGTCTGGAAAGGGCTCAGGCAGATCACAAACTACAAGCCTAAAGCCCCCCACTCCATCAACGATCGGTACCTAGCCAACAACCTGAACCAGTTCCACTGCTGCTTTGAAAGACAAAGGGACAGTCCAGCAACCATCCCCCACGACACCTCCGAACAGCTCCAGCTCCAGTCACCTCCACCAAGGCCCACCTTAAAGGCCCCCCCCCCCTCCCCCTCCCCACTCAACTCAGTGACGACTCTTTCCATCCATGAAAGGGACGTCAACAGACTCTTCAGGAGACAGAACCCCCGGAAAGCAGCTGGACCGGATTCTGTCTCCCCATCTGCCTTGAAGCACTGCGCTGATCAGCTGTCTCCAGTGTTCACAGACATTTTTAACACCTCACTGGAGACATGTCACGTGCCAGCCTGCTTCAAGTCTTCAACCATCATCCCTGTTCCCAAGAAGCCAAGGACCACAGGACTTAATGACTTCAGACCCGTCGCCCTGACCTCTGTGGTCATGAAGTCCTTTGAGCGCCTTGTGCTCTCACACCTCAGAGACATCACTGACCCTCTCCTGGACCCCCTGCAGTTTGCCTACAGAGCCAACAGGTCTGTAGACGATGCAGTCAACTTGGCCCTCCACTTCATCCTCCAGCACCTGGACTCCGCAGGAACCTACGCTAGGATCCTGTTTGTGGATTTCAGCTCTGCCTTCAACACCATCATCCCAACTCTGCTTCAGGAGAAGCTCTCCCAGCTGAGCGGGCCTGACGCCACCTGCAGGTGGATCACAGACTTCCTGTCTGACAGGAAACAGTGCGTGAAGCTGGGGAAACACGTCTCCGACGTTAAGACCATCAGCACCGGATCCCCCCAGGGCTGTGTTCTTTCTCCTCTGCTCTTCTCCCTGTACACAAACAGCTGCACCTCCAGTCACCAGTCTGTCAAGCTCCTGAAGTTTGCGGACGACACCACCCTCATCGGACTCATCTCTGATGGCGACGAGTCCGCCTACAGGTGGGAGGTTGACCATCTGGTGACCTGGTGCAACCAGAACAACCTGGAGCTCAATGCTCTAAAGACAGTGGAGATGGTTGTGGACAACAGGAAGAACTCAGCCTCACCCGCCCCCATCTTTCCGCTTCCTGGGAACTATCATCTCCCAGGACCTCAAGTGGGAGCCAAACATCAGCTCCCTCATCAGGAAAGCACAGCAGAGGATGTACTTCCTACGGCAGCTGAAGAAATTCAGCCTGCCAAAGACAATGATGGTGCACTTCTACACAGCCATCATTGAGTCCATCCTCACCTCCTCCATCACTGTCTGGTACGCTGCTGCCACCGCCAAGGACAAGGGCAGACTGCAGCGTGTCATTCGGTCTGCAGAGAAGGTGATTGGCTGCAATCTCCCATCTCTTCAGGACCTCCAGGACCCTGAGGCGTGCAGAAAAGATTGTGGCTGATCCCTCTCACACCGGACACAAACTCTTTGAGTCACTCCCCTCTGGCAGGAGGCTGCCAAGACCTCACGCCACAAGAACAGTTTTTTCCCGTCTGCTGTCAGCCTGATCAACAAGGCCCGGAACCCCCCCGACACTCTTCACACTCCACCTCGGACTCATCTGTCACACTGACATAAATACAACTCTATGCGTTACATTAACGCTCAACTTGGACTTCTTTCTGAAAAACAGACTGTGTTTCCAGAAAATAGCAAACAACAAAAAACAGACTTGTGTATACTGTATATATTTAAATTGTTATATTTTGTGCTCTTATTTTAGTAGATGTGTCATGCACCAATTTCACCGCAACAAATTCCTCGTATGTGTAAAAGCGTACTTGGCAATAAAGCTTTTTCTGATTCTGATTCTGATTCTGATTCTGAAGCTCTGTGATGATGCTTCTTTCTCAATCCTACATCATAAACCTTGTTTTTGATTTGCACTTCTATTCAATGTTAATATCTGCTCTAAGGCTAATATCTGCTCACATTTATACATTTCACCTGGTGCAATTTGTAAATTGTGTATTTCTCCCAACTGTGCACACTACACTACTTATTATCCATATTGGCAACAGTATTCTTATAAACTGTATATATTGTGCATATGCATAGACCCAGTATTTCTCAAGTACAATAGTTTTCTCAAGTGCAATACAACACGTCATGTCAGTAGTTAGTTTTTCTCATAAGACTACTAGCAACAGTACTTTTTGGCAGTAGGATTATTTGGCATTTACTATTTTTTTTTAATAATCTGTAAAAATGTACATAGACATATTTTTTTTTCTACTCTGTATTTTTTGACCTCTTATGCCTCGGTGCCTGCTTTCTGTAACCTGCTGGCTGTAACGACTAAATTTCCCCGGTGTGGGATCAATAAAGTCTTATCTGTCTATCTGTCTGTCTGTCTGTTTGTCTTTCTGTTCCTCTTAAACTGTTGCACTGTTTTCCAGCTCAGTCTGTCACAGAGCAGTGAATTTCTCCCCATCTTTACTTCAGACTCGGCTTCTTTGAGATGCTCTTTTTATACCAAATCATGTGACTCACCTGTTTCCAGGTAACCTGATTAAGTGGAAGATGATCCACCAGCTGTTTTCTTTTAGCATTTCACATGTTGCCACTGCCCAAATGAGGAAATAGTTTTCAAAAACCATTAAATTTCTCAGTTTCAACATTTGACATGTCATCTTTGTGCTATGTTCAGTTAAATGTGGAGTTTCAGTGCAAACCATCGCATCCTGATTTTATTTACATTTTACACAGCTTGCCAGCTTTTTTTTTTTTTTTTTGGAAATGGGGTTGTATTTCCATTTTCAAATGTTGAATTTCAAATGTTGTATTTCCATTTTCAAATGTTCTGCAGACAGACAGATATGTCTTGCTTACATTCATAATTTGCCACCTGTAGGAAATGATTCCTAACAAAATTTCCACATCTTCATAATCAGGATGTTTTTTGACCTTCCTGAAGTTCACCAGTTTAAACAGCGAAATTAGATAAAACACCACAGGACCCTTAATTTAAAAATAACTTTAAAAGCCCTCCTTAAGAAAAAAGCACTTTATTCATGGCCGCTGAAATGAAATCTAAAGTGCATTCCCTTGTTGCAGGTTACTGTAGTGATGTGCTTACCTGCGCACAGGAAACAGGTGACACTAACTCCTGAGGACCACTGCAAAACTGTTCAAGAGCTTCTGGGGATTTGCAGCTTTTAAACTTGCATAAAGTTTAAGCTAAAAACGGGACAGTTTACACTGTCCAGGTGTGTGGGTGGAGGTTGTGCATCCGGTCTGTACTCCAGACTTGGGCTGCTAACATGGATCTGTGTTGTTTACCTTGCTTAGTTTGTCCAAATCCCATTGCTTGGCATTGTGGTTTTCCCCAGTAGGCTCCTTTCTCCCTCTCTCTTCCCATCTCCATCAGATTTGACCAATATAACCAACTTTTTAGCCGATCAAAGCAAAAGGTAAGCAGGTAAACACTGCAGCAGCCACAGGTAGGTAACAGAGCGTGTTCCTCACAAGGTGGCGATCTGTCCCAACCTGTGAGACGTGCCATCACATTCTCCACACACACCGGTGTGAGTCCATGGCTGTCATATGAATTCTGTCTTCACAGCAACATGAGAAAAAGACGAGCTTCAACGTGTATCCAGTGAGAAGATTATAAAAAAAATGTGTTTACTTCATTCGAGTTATCAAAAGTCACTTTACAAGTGAAATACACAACAGAACAGTAGACAGCTCATCTACCCTGCTCACATTACGAATGAATAAACTGCTCTGTGCACCTAAAAATCATCATTTGGACCTCTTGCAGTCAAGGTTATGCCCACTGTCAGGAGACCAGAAATGACTCAGCAACAATCAGTAGAGGGCGCAACAGCACAACTAATACAGTAACCTCAGGACCAAGAAAGGTAAACTTGAAAACAACATCAGAGGGATTTTGGTTACATGGAAACATGTTGTGGTAGAAAACATACAGTAAGAAATGAAGATGACACAAATTCATTCCTGCAGCTTCTTCTGTTGTAACAGTCACGATTCAGGAATTTATTGCAGTGGTGAATATGCAAACACTTACAGGTAGGCAGACAAGCAGGTGCACATTCCAAGGTAAAGGTATCAGTTTTGTGGTACAAGTCGCACAAAAGCAAAACCACAAGGCAACAAAAAAGCCACAAAGTCAATGATCTGACACTGGCTGCAGGAGAATGTTGGTGTAAATGCTGCAGGGCTAATAGTGGTGCAGATTGCTGAAACAATCTTTCACTTGGTGATACAAGCACCAAAATTGGCACACAGGTGCTTCAGAACTCCCTCTTTCAGAAAAGCACGTTAGCCAACGTCAAAAACAAAATGGCCGCCATTCGTACCAGTACGAAACAGTATTTGCACTAAATATTGTCAAAGTAATGACATTTTGATGATCTGTACATCAAAATGTATGTTTTTTGACACGAGAAATCGAATTCTGCAATCAAAATTTCAATATCATTAAGCGTTATAGTGATATGATGACAATTATATGAACTAGCACTGTCTCAGTGAAGTTACCGATGTGGTATCTCAAATTGTTGTGACAGAAGCACAATATACTACAACAGACTGAAGTGACTTACTTGAATTTAACCTGGATCATTGTTTTATTCTTTGCATTTACAGCTACACAGTTGTGTGCACTTCAGGGTGTAGCGATAACATTTGCATGGTCCCCGACATTCACCCGTGCAATGACATTTTGTCAGCTGCTGGCAGGACTGAGCAATGGGTGGGAGGGTTGACCAGAGAACTTCCCAGGCTTCACCTTTTCTTTGCCAGCCCCAGTTGCCAGGACTTTCAGGTTGCATTGTACATTCTTTTGACTGGCCCCATATGCAAGCAGCTTGGAATGCAGATCGTCTAACATGCTGAACGAGAGATGCACTAGTTGGTGGAATGAAGTCATAGGGTCTTTGCTTCCGAGCAAACAAGTGCAGTCTTGCCTCATCAACCTTGGTAATGTTGCTGTGTTTGTCATACATAGTGACAACAAATTTCTCGAGAATGTTGAGATCAGCATCTTCAATGGGTGGCACGGTGGCACGGTGGCAACACTGTCGCCTCACAGCAAGAAGGTCCCGGGTTCAATTCTCGCTGCGGGCACCGGGGGTGTGTCCTCCACCATACAATGCCTTCGGTGCCTGCTGCTTGAGGAAAAAGGCCTTTCTGTGTGGAGTTTGCATGTTCTCCCCGTGTTCACCTGGGGTATCCTCCATAAAAAATATACCCCACTAAAAACATGCAAGAAGATCACCTGACCAATGGTGACACAAGGAACTGGGTCCCCGGGCGCCGGTTGGATGGCAGCCCACCGCTCCTGGTCTGCCGCGGAGGAAGGACGACCAGGATGGGTTAAAGGCGGAAGATAAATTTCACCAGTGCATGGCGTGTGTGTGGGCATAATGCATGTATCTGTGTGACGAATAAAGGGGATTGTCCCTCTGATTCTTCTTCTTCTTCTGGTAGGTGGGTACTGACTCAGTTTGCTGAACACTGGGCCCACTTCAGGACAAACTGCCCATGTTTGCCATGCAGTTGTCTTCCCTCTACCTCGAAAGGCCGAGACCACGTCACAGCCAACTACACTACAACTAACTACAATTCTAGTTGAGATGCATAAGGGGCTAATGAGATAGCATTTGGGACACTTATAGATACTACTGTCTAAAGTTAGTTTACCACCACAACAGTTAGTAACTACAAGTACAGTTAGTACACTACAAGCCGACGCTGAACCCCATGCTGAGTTTCACAGCAGTGATGTCACCAGTGTGCCCTGGTTGTGCTTTGACATCACTCTTAAGGTATCACAAGCCAAAAGCTTTAATATTAAACTACATTAGTGTAACAAATAATTGGCAGTGAACTTTTTCACCACAGACTCGGCACAGAGCATAGAAACAGGCAAGGTTATAGTTGAAAACATCACTACATACAGTAATCTATGAGCCGCCATTTTGAAAAATGGTGGCCATATTGAAATTTTCAAGGCATAATTGGCTTAATTATATGAGAATACATTCATTTCATTTTTAGACCATAAAGAAATTGTGTTAATTGGAGTTCCTCTTCAAAAATTGAAATTTGTCAGGTTTGCTTCTGCAGCCACCTTGAAAACTGGCAGCCATCTTGAATTTTCTGATGGCTAACGTTCTTTTCTTAAAATGTATGTTCTGAACGTCATTTGTGCCAATTTTGGTGCTTGTATCACCAAGTGAAAGATTCTTATGGAATATTGAGATAACCTGCCCCACTATAATGAGAGCAAGTGAGACCAGGTGTGTAGGTGGGCAGGGGTGTCAAGTGACTGCAGGGCAGGTGAGAGTGACAAAGGTGTTCATTAAAGATCACAAGTAATTTACAGTGTGTGATGACATTGGACAGGACCCACATATAGAATAATACTGACACGTTGCAACTGTCGAATAGATTCATTAACACGATAATAACAGACTGAAACATGTCGGAGCCTGCAACAGAAAATTCTAAATAGAATGACTGACTGAGTGTTTTTAGCATTCAAAGCACAGACGTCTGTCCAGCTGACTTGTTCCAGTTCCAGAGTGTAGAAATGTGATCTGTGTAATCTGGAAGAGGATGAAAAATAACTGTGCCTTTGTTTCGTTTTCCATCCCATCATGATCATTGTTTTTTCTGTAAAATGTCTGCAAATGCCCCGATTTGTTTTCTGTGTCACATGAATGCAGAATTCACGTCCTGTTTATAGACAGTGTTTGTCTTCTCAGATTGGATTGTGTCACATGTCACTGACACTGCTTTATCTATTTATGGATGTGAACTAGAGTTGTGTCCCAATTCAGCGGCTGCATCCTTCGGAGGACCCAGCCTACGCGGTCCCCGGAGGCTGGGTCCTCCGGAGGCTCCTCCGTCGGCCGCATCAACTATCGGTAAATGGGACGGTCTAGCCTTCGGAGCATTTCCTGATTGCGTCACGACATCATAACTTCTTCCCTCCTAACCCGGGAAAAACACACGTACGGGGTGCAGAGATGCGGCCGGACAGCTCTTATCGCTTGTAAGAGGAGCGAAATGTAGCCTATTAAACAACTTACAAATGCACCTGATGTGAATATCTTCACAGTTACAATAAGATATTAGTTGACATGCGAGCTTGTAACATTTGTAAGTGAAGGGTTTTAAAAAGTCTAACAGTTAACTGAGCTCCTCATATCAACAGGTCGCCATTATTAAAAAAAAAATAAATAAATCGGTGCACAAAGCATCTTGGGATATGGGAGGCAGTGAAGGATAGTAGCGCTGCATCCTCTGAATACAGGGAAAAGGAGGACGCATTTGTCGGCTGCATTTGGAGGATCCTTTGAATTTGGACCAATTGGGACAGCCTTCGCGCAGCGTTATGACGTAATCGGCCTTCAAATCCATCCTCAGAAGGATGCAGCCGCTGCATTGGGACACAGCTTATGTTTCCTCTTACATTGCTAAATGTTATTGCTGTTGTTTGTTATATTTGTGGAGTCCTCTAAGCCCATGCAGGACAGACACTTTGAAAAATAAATTACTTCAAATAAACTGGTTGATGATAATAATACCAATACTACTACTAATATTAATAATAACAATAATGACAGTAAAACCATCTTTGCACAGCACCTTTCATACAATAAATAGTCAATAAATAGTGCTGCATAGAAGAAATCACCTGTCACAGCCCAGCCCACTTACCTGTTGCTGCAGCTCCTCGGCCACGCCCCACACCTGCTCATCTGCACACCTGGCCTCAATTAGACTCTTCAGGACGGTATTTAAGCAGCGCTGGCACACTTTCCTGTTGCCAGATTGTCCATAGGTGTGTCCCAATTCAGGGGCTGCATCCTTCGGAGGACCCAGCCTACGCGGTCTCTGGAGGCTGGGTCCTGCGGAGGATCCTCCGTCGGCCGCATCAACTATCAGTAAATGGGACGGTCTAGCCTTCGGAGCGTGTCCTGATTGCGTCACGACGTCATAACTTCTTCCCTCCTAACCCGGGAAAAACACACGTATGGGGTGCAGAGATGCGCCCGTACAGCTCCTATCGCTTGTAAGAGGCGCGAAATGTAGCCTATTATACAACTTACAAATTCACCTGATGTGAATATCTTCACAGCTTCGCGTCGGACGGCGCAACTGTTATATTAGACCTAATCAGTGGAGGGAAGTGACATGATTGCTTAACGTTATGTTACGTGATAGAAAGTATCGTTTCAGAGGGCAAGTGCACCTCTTACCGCTTGTGTGTGTCCAGAGGATGATGCCAAATTTTGTTTCAAAGTCTCAAAGTCCACAGATAGTTTCCTAAATCATTTTTATTGCAAGAAATATTATCCACCATTCACTCTGATCATTAAATGTGGTTAAAGGAAACTATAAAATCACTCATGTTGTCTACTGTCTTGCCGTTGTGATAAATAAACTGTGAAATAACGTATGTTCTGAGTTTCTGTTGCCACAGTTACCAACCAGCGTTTGAGCCAGCGCAATAATTTAGAACAATCAGGCTATTTGACCGGAACGTTTTTATAGTTGTCCTACAACTCTTTTTAACGGAGACCCTGCAGCCAATCACAATCGAGTATTCACCCAAAATAAGATATTAGTTGACATGCGAGCTTGTAACATTTGTAAGTGAAGAGTTTTAATAAGGCTAACTGTTAACTGAGCTCCTCATATCAACAGGTCGCCATTATTAAAAAAAAAAAACAATCGGTGCGCAAAGCATCTTGGGATATGGGAGGCCGTGAAGGATAGTAGCGACGCATCCTCCAAATACAGGGAAAAGGAGGACGCATTTGTCGGCTGCATTTGGAGGATCCTTCGAATTTGGACGAATTGGGACAGCCTTCGCGCAGCGTTATGACGTAAGCGGCCTTCAAATCCATCCTCCGAAGGATGCAGCCCCTGAATTGGGACACAGCTCATGTGTCATGCCGGACTCTTCAGCGTCCCTTGCCTGTTTGATCTCTGGGATTCGACCTCACCTGATCCTGATTACTCCTTCTGTCAGGTCCCTGTGTCTACAGGTGTGCGCATCTCACCGCCTCTGTGCTAATAAAGAGCCTCTTCCTCCTCTGAGAGTGGTTTTGACCACCCCAAACTTTGTCAGTGATCTCCGTGTCCAATCCGCTCTCATCACAGTAACTCCATCTGAGTCGGCTCTCTGCTCAGCACGGCAGTGTTAGCCCGGTTGTCCGGTTCCCCATATTCCCTATAAATTAGCCAGCACTGCAATTTGATCCTCCATGAGCCCGTTACACCACCTGCACCAAGTGCTCCATGTAGAACAGACGCAGAATGAGCTCGAAATAAAAAAAAAATTCACAGCATAACCCCCCGTTGGGCTCCACTGACTATGACCCTTATAAAAACTGAAAAGGTCCTTGATAGGTTAAAGTTCCCCCACCCCTGCTCTACCACATGTGCAATGGCCATGCAATTCACACACACACACACTCACTCACTCACTCACACACACACACACACACACTCACTCACTCACTCACTCACTCACTCACACACAGAGTCATAAACATGTTAATATATCTCTAACATCATAAATTATCAGAGAGGAAATGAACTGTCTGTAAATACCTCCTCTGATTACCTGCTGCTGTCTATACTACACCTGTTTTTACATCCTGTGGTAACTATAGCAACCGAACAAACAGCAGTATCTGTAGTAACTATAGTACCTGTGCTAACTGTAGTAACTAACCTTAATAACTCCAGTACATGTACTAACTCTAGTAACTAACCTTAATAACTCCAGTACCTGTGCTAACTGTAGTAACCACAGTAACTAACTGTACCAACTGTTTGCTCAGTCTGAAGTTGGAAATGATGCTTTGGTGTCATTTGTGCTTCCTTTATAAGATGTGCATTCCTCTCACACATTGTTAGAGTACAGATGTTTTGAAAGTCAAAGTCTCTCTTCCCTTCACCATTTTTGTCTCCTTCCTTGTTCTCTTTGTCCTCTGGTTGCTGGAATCATGGGGAAATTCACCTGTATCACATTAACTGAGCTCTACAAGACTGTCAGAGTCCAACTCGTCCACCTCATGTGTTCACCCTGAACCCACAGCATTTTAAAGCAGGATTATAAAGCAGGTGTTTGACAGAGTTTCATGTCCTGAGGATCATAAATACATGTGTGCAAACAGGAATCTGCCCGATGCCTTTAAACCAGCTGCTGTGAAACCTTCACTAAGAAACAGAAACAGACTTCAGGCCGACATCCAACCTTCATTCATCAGAGATTCTGTAAAGATGGTTTCAGAGCAAATGAACTGTTAAAGAAAATAACATTAGGATGAATTTCATTCAGACTTTAGAACAAACAGCTCTGAAGCTGATCTGACTTGATTTTATGCTTTCTGTGCACTTTATGCCATCTATATTTTATTATTTCTTTCTGTCATTTGATGCTTTATTCATATTTTTTCCTCCTCATGCTACTTTATTTTTACCTATACTATTTTATTCTATTGTATTCATCCTTATTATCACAGGTTTTATTCTCCATCTTATTTTACGTTCAATTTTGAACTGTTTTTTTGTCCATTCTGTCTTTTCTGTCAAGCACTCACTTGCTACCTGTGATTTCTTTCTTGTAAATCACTTTGAGCTGCAGTTCCTGTATGAAAGGTGCTGTACAAATACATTTGATAAAGTTTATCTTATGATGGTTGTATTCCTACATTTGATCACACTGATGAGGCTGGTGGCTAAAAACGCTTTGCCCGGCAAACAACTGAATGTACGAATGAAAGAATGCAGTGGTGAGTGCGACCCTGTCTTCTTCGCACAGGGACAGAGATTCAGGATCAGGATTCAGGAGACCTGATAAATAGCTCTGTAAATGTAGATTTCCTTTATGATCTGTAGTCACAGAAACACAACATGTTGCCTTGGTTGGTGTCCTCAAACTTTCTGTCTGGATTATTTGATTTTAATAAAAACTCTGAGCAGTCTCTAAATTATCTGGTGAACACAAGTTTTTTTCATTGCTCGTTTATTTCTTACAGTAAATGTCTCACGAAAACTAGAGAGCCAATAAAGTGGTTTTACTTTGAAATGTGCTGACAGGAAACAGGACACAATGTTTCCGTTACCTTACCCTGTCTCCAGCAGTTCGCAAAGTCCGTTGCTGGACGAGCTTGGTCCGGATCATGAACCTGATCTTTCACTCAGTCGGTCTTCTTGTGCTCCTTCACCCTCTGCTCTAACCCCACAGCTCCCACCGCGGAGCTCCAACATGCTGCTGCCGGGAAACGACTCCTCCGCCTGGCCTGAACTCCAGGAGTCCAACCGGTCTAAGACAGTCGGCGGCGCGGCGGAGGGGGACGGGCCCGGGCCGGAGGCGGTGATCGTGCCGGTGGTGTTCGGGCTGATCTTCGTGGTGGGGGTGGTGGGGAACTCTCTGGTGATGGTGGTGATCGGGAAGGTGAGATACAGCAGCGGGGGGGGAGTTGGTGGGGGCACAGGGGCAAGGCGCACCGGCAGCCCGACCAACATCTTCATTTTGAACCTGAGCGTGGCGGACCTCAGCTTTCTCCTCTTCTGCGTCCCCTTCCACGCCACCATCTACTCTCTGCCGGAGTGGGTGTTCGGCGCCTTCCTCTGTAAATTCGGACACTACTTCTCGACCGTCAGCATGTTGGTGAGCATCTTCACGCTGGTGGCCATGTCCGTGGACCGCTACATCGCAGTGGTCCTGTCCAGGAAGTCTCCGAGCGTCCGGAGCCGCAGGAACGCGCTGGCCGGGGTTTGCGTCATCTGGACGCTGTCTCTGGTGTGCTCGGTGCCAGTGGCCCAGTACCAGGTTCTCACCAACCACCCCACCGCCCCCAACAGCACCTTCTGCTGGGAGCAGTGGTCTGGAGTCTCCAAACATTGCTACAAGGTGACCATCTTGCTGATCGGATATCTGCTGCCGCTGCTGCTCATTAGCTGCTGCTACGCCAAGGTCAGTTCAAAAAGTGCTAATTTAACAGGATAATGTTTGACTTCCAGCTGCTGTAAAACACTGATTAATAACAGAGCAGAGGGGCCAAAGGGCGCGCACAAAGTGCCGACGGTCATTAAAACAGTGCGTAAAACCTGTGGCAAGCTGATCAACCGTCAGAATTCCGGTGTGAACTTTCAAAATAAAACGCCTGAAAAGAATCTCCAGTTATAAATGCAGATTAAACTGCGTGGCGGATGAAAAATAAAAACATAATATTATCATAATAACAATACTCATCAGACAAAGTGCCGGTCTGAATTTTCAAAATAAAACACCAAGTCATTCAATGTCAACACTGTCATCAATCATAAGTTGTCTTTTATCTGCTCTCCACGTGGACCTGCACGATAATAACAATGATTATCATAACTTAACCTTTTCCGAGTTTGTTCTACAGTGACTTTTTTATTGCATCACTGAAAACAGTGGAAGCTTCTGCTCACATGACTTCCTACATAACAAGTGATCGTCCAGATGTTGTCTCCATGTGAATATGTGTTGATGTTGTCAGTGATACTCACCTCAGTCTCCATGGCAACATTTGTGTCTGTTCAAAAGAAGAAGTTTGTCAACAAACTGATTCATTGATTCATTGTTTCAGCTCTAAAACTGTCAAATGTCTCAAATGAATACAATTTTAGCTCATGTTTAAATGAAGGAGGTGTTTGATTAGTAGATTATTTCTTACAGATCTCATTCATGTCTGTTAGAATCAAGATCAATATTCCTTTATTTGTCCCGCGAGGGGAAATTTCAGAAAACAGCAGCATCAGTAAAGATTAATATAAGAAGTGCAATGCAGATTAGAAACAAAACAGTATATACAAAAGAGTGAGGATTTAAATAAAAATAAAAAGAAAGAAATTGTAAAAAAATTGTAAGAAATTGTAGATCGTATTTACAGATTGTTATGTACATGTTTTTATTGCACAGCTTATTGTCCAGACTACTGCACTGATTACTTGGAGCAGTTTTTGTTGTACAGTCTGACAGCTGCAGGGAGGAATGACCTGCGATACTGCTCCTTCACACACTTTGGACGTAGCATCCTGTCACTGATGGAGCTCCTCAGTGCAGTGAGTGTGTGTTGGAGGGGGTGGGAGTCATTGTCTGTCATGGAGGACAGCTTGGCTGTCATCCTCCCCCCCCCCCACCTCCTCCACCAGTTCCAGAGGGCATCCCAGGACAGAGCTGGCCTTCTTGATGAGTTTGTCCAGCCTCTTCCTGTCAGCTGAAGCGATGCTGCTCCCCCAGCAGACTACACCATAGAAAATGGCAGAGGCCACAACAGAGTCACAGAAGGTCTTCAGGAGTGCCCCACGCACCCCAAAGACCTCAGCCTCCTGAGCAGATAGAGTCTGCTCTGTCCTTTTTTGTAAAGTGCAGTGGTGTTATGAGTCCAGTCCAGTTTGTTGTTCAGATGAACACCCAGGTACTTATAAGATGTCACCATCTCAATGTCCCTTCCCTGGATGTTCGCTGGTGTTGGTGGAGAGTGCGGGCGCCGGCGAAAGTCCACAACCAGCTCCTTGGTTTTACCCACGTTAATCTGGAGGTGGTTCTGCTGGCACCAGTCCACAAAGTCCTGGATGAGTCCTCTGTATGACCTGTCGTCCCCATCTGTGATGAGGCCAACAATGGCAGAGTCATCAGAGAACTTCTGCAGGTGGCAGGTTGGTGACAGGTGTGAAAAGTCTGCTGTGTAGAGGGTGAAGAGGAACGGTGCCAGCACCGTTCCCTGGGGGGCCCCCACACTGCAGAGGACAGTCCCTGACACACAGTCCCGTGTCCTCACATACTGTGGGCGGTTGGAAAGGTAGTCCACTATCCAGCATGTGAGGTGTTGGTCCACCCCTGAAAGCTCCAGCTTGTTCCTCACGATGGCTGGCCTGATGGTGTTGAAAGCACTGCTAAGGTCCAGGAAAAGGACCCGAACAGAGCTCCCAGCCAGAATCGTAAGAAGATTTTAATTCATTCTTATTTATAGAACAGAAGTTGTCTCAGGACTCTTTCCATACAGAGCTGGTACAGACCAGATTACATCTTCACAGAGACCCAACAGTTCCTTCATGAGCAAAAACTTGGCAACAGTGGCGAAGAAAAACCCTTTAACAGGAACAAACCTTGAGCAGAACCAGGATCAGCGTGGGCGCCCATCGGCCTCGACATTTAATTTTCTACAAAGTCAGAAAGAAATGATTCACTTACGTATCGTGATTCTTCTTTGTGTGACTCCTGCATCAATGTAGTTTACCACATTTATCTGCAGTCTCATTCAGGGTTTTAAAAGGACGCTTTCCATGTTCACTTTCATATGTGAATACATTTATACTGTGTGCAGTTTTTAGGGTCTCTGTTCACTTCGGCCTGACATCTGATTCTATTTCATATTTCCGTATGGCAGCAGCCATACAGTTCTGTTATTGGATGTCTGTGCTAGTCACTGTTTGTCCATAACGAAGACCATGTTCAAGCATAAGGGTGTCCATCAGTACACGTGGCACCAGGCACCCTAGGCCGGAGGTCAATGATCGACTTTGTAGTCGACTTGTAGTCAATCACCCCGCCACCCTGCTCCCTTAGAGATAGGGTGAGGAGCTCTGTCACCCGGGAGGAGCTCAGAGTAGAGTCGCTGCTCCTCCACATCGAGAGGAGTCAGCTGAGGTGGCTTGGGCATCTCTATCGGATGCCCCCTGGACGCCTCCCTAGGGAGGTATTCCAGGCATGCCCCACCGGGAGGAGGCCCCGGGGAAGACCCAGGACACGCTGGAGTGACTATGTCGCTCGGCTGGCCTGGGAACGCCTCGGGAGGAAGTGTCCGGGGAGCTCAGAGTGCTGCCCCTGCGACCCGGCCCCGGATGAAGCGGGAGAAGATGGATGGATTTCCGTATGGCAGCAGCTCGATGAGCAGGAACAGCTAGATGTTGCAGTTTACGTCACAAAGTGTTTATTTACCACTTTCATATGCAGAATAGAAATGATGCTGCTGAAATAAAACTCAGAAGACAGAATGATACGTGATGGGCTTTGTTTTTGGAAATATGATATTCAGTCTCTACAAGTGTTTGATTCAACTTCTTCCCATTGTCTAGTTTTTTAAAAAGCAAGCAAAAGTCACAATAAATGACAATACGTAAGGATCAGATTACGTATGGAATGAGAGAATGTGTTGTTCAGGTGCTGCTCATGAAAAACAGAATCTTTACAGTCATGTTTATTAATGTGTGCTGTCCCTGTTAAATAAACCAACCAATAAAAAGTTAATTTTTTCTGTTACGTTACTGCTGGTTTTACTTAAACCGTTAGTTAACTGTTTCACAAGATTTCCTTATTTTTCGTTATTTATTAAGTCTGCAGAGTTAAAAACCAAAGCAGTTCTGATCAGCCACGGTCACATCATCTGATGCTGAACTCAGAGTAGCTGGGTCACAATGTCAGAATAAAAGTCCTCTGGAGTGTCCTGTGTGTCAGTGCTCTTATTGTGAAGGCAGCACAGCTTGACTTCCTCCTGGATTCAAACTGTTCCTGCTGACCTGATTCTCTGTTACTGTCAGTTATTCATAACACATTTGTTTCCTCTTCCAGGTTTTATTTCATCTTCATAAAAAGATGAAGAACATGTCCAAGAAGTCTGAGCGCTCCAAAAGAAAGGTACAGTCCTCCGTTTGCCTCTTCCTCCTCCTCTTCCTCCTTCCTGTGTGAAGCTGAGTGAAGCAGTTCCTGAATACAGTCTGAAACAGTCAGCTGACACTCAGTATAGTCAGCTTGTCTGATTTAAACAGTTTATGGTTGTTATTGTTTGGGATGATGATGATGAAGAAAGATCATGTGGCTGCTGTATTGCACCATGATGTACGGTATATTTCTATGACCGATTTAACAAACTCAACAATATAATCATGCTATTTTCGACACCTTGTTGATGTGGCCCACTCATCGAGTGTGTCGATGTGTGTTTATGTACAACGTATTTTGTAGTAACAGACAAGTGAAAATGAAGATGCTTCGTTCCAAGTAGAAAGGAAGTGTTGAGTTTGGATTAATAGCCCAACACAGTAACTTAAACAGAGGAAACCGGAGTGGATCAAAGCCAGGTTTAGTACTGAAATATGGCAAATTATACTTAATAAACAAAGGCCTGTCTAATACAAGCCTGCTTCACGACAGGTTGAAGGAGGGTGTTATTATTTGTCAATCAATGTATTTTTAGAAGGACCCAAGAGGCAGATAATCAGCAAGAGAACCAAGGGAGCCGTTTAAACAAACAGTTTATTTAACAATAACAAAATAAACTAAAACACTACAACAACACAAAATCAGCCCAAGAAAACAAAAACATTCACTGCACCGTGGCGAGCGGGTAGGAAGGAAAAACACACGACTAACGACAAAACCAAACCTAACCAAACCGCTATACTATGAACAACAAAACAAAGACGAGATTCGCACGCAGGTGACTATGGATACGAGGCTAGGCAACACGGAAGCTCTGGTTACAGGAAAAATGGCTGGAAAGTCTCAGCAAGTTGCTCTGACAGTCTGCTTAAATCATGAGATGAATCAGTGGGAATCAGCCTCAGGTGCGCCGTGTGCTCGTCGCACCGCCAGGCCACACCTCCACTGCGGACACGGAGAAAAAGGGTTAACAAAACACAAACAACCAACATGGAAAGACAAAAAAAAAAAAAAAAATCATAATAACACAGACTCTAACAGAGAATGGATGGGCGGTGATCAGGGGTGGAGGACTGATAATCAGAATGATGGAGTTATTGATCAAAAGGCTGCTGCAGACAGGAGCACATCCACACCCTTTTCAGCCAATCAGCAGTGAGCTGTCACTCAGCCCTGATGTTTCCTGTTTGTGCAGCAGTGAGGACCATCGTCATCATGGTGAACATCATCATGTCTGCACAGATGATGATGATAATGATGATGTTGTTTTATTCCCTTTCTTTTTCCCTGTGTTGACCGTGACAGTGACAGGAAGTCCATCAGCTCTGCAGATTGTTTCCTGTTTCTTCTTCTGTCAATCAAATGTAGCGGTGGAGCGGTGGAGTCCAATGTAAAGCCGGTGTATTCCCGTGGACCGAGTGCTTTGAAGACTTCGTGGTATTAAATGAAATGAGAGCATCTTCACTGCTCAGCTCAACTGTTCAGAGAAAGGATTTGTTCTTCAAACAATTCTTCAGTAAATATTGGTTTGTTTCTGGACCTTGGCATCTGCTGATTTAAAGATTTTTAGAAATTATTTTAATAAATGACCCAAAATAAAGCTTTTATAAAATGTAGAAATGACTCAAAAGGGAAGTTTAGATAAACCTGGTTATTATTTATTGCAATTATTAAATAAGAAAGTAAATATGAAAATAATATATAATATTCTTTGAAATAACCCCATAAAAACTCCAAAACTCAGCTACTACAATAGATTCATACTTGAATGTTTCTGCGGGACACTTTAGACAATGAATGGATTAAACGGAGCGTTGGAGTTGGAGAGGCCACCGTGGTAAACAGCCGACAGTGTGCAGACGTCCCGTCACAGCAGATCACAGATCAGTTTACAGCAGAGTCTGCTGCTCCTCGGGTCAGTGAAGCAGGAGCAAGGGCTGCTGGGTAAATATTTAGACAGTGGGACTAAGAATAGAGGAGATTCCCTCAGACTCCTGCTGTAAGAAACTAAGAGATTCAAGGTCATTCACAGCAGAAACACTCTGCACAAACAAGCAGACATTTTCAGGTCTTCTATGAATATTTAAAAATGTATTTATACTTGAATACATTTAGAATACTGATGTTCTTTTGCAGGAACATTCATGCTCTTCTAATCTGCAGGAGATAACAGTATGTTCCAAGAGAAATACAATGTTATCTGGATGATGTTCTTATCAACACAATGAGGAAATGTTTTTAATAACCACGTCTGTCATTTAAAGGTTTTTGTCCGGTATCGCCTCTTGACAGTAAATCATCAGAATGCTTTTTATGGTTGTGTTTAGACAGAGTTCTTTATTAAGTAGCCAAATCACATAAAACACAAAAACAAATCAAGAAAGAGAGACAAGGTACAACATGAAGCCTAGTCCTATAAAATAACTGATGGTTTAGTTTAGAAACCTGACAGCAGGATGTGAGTTTAATATGTCAGACTTTATGATAAGTCATTAGTATCTGCACAGCCATCAGCATTTTTTAATCCAGCGTTTATTGCAGGGGTGGAGAACCTTTCTTCTATCACGGGCCATTTCAGGTTTCATGTCATCCTGTGAAGGCACATGTATCACTCTGCTGGAACTGCTCAGATGAAAGTGATGATAATGCTGGTGATGATGATTCTGTTCTCCAGGTTTGGCTCAGTCAGTCTTGACTCAGTGTTGAACAGAGCTGCTCTCAGCAGCAGTTTGCGGCTTTACAGCTCAGTGGTTTCATGTCGTCGGTTGTTAGAAACATCAGCTGGTTCCACATTAAACAGAAAATCTGTTTGGTTCCTTTTGTTGACTCTTCACGTCCTGAAACGTCTCATGAACACCTGAAGGAGTTTCAGCTCAGCAGCAGGTTGAGAGGTCAGAGCAGCTTCTGTTCTTCAGAGCAGGAACGTGCTCAGTGTTTCCTCTTCACATGTTTCTCATGTACATAACTGTCTGTAAATACAGCTTCAGCTTCAGCTCAGAGGTTCTTGGTAACGTCCACCATGGAGGTCAGATCACAGAGACACTTTCTGTCACTGAGCTTCACGTCAGCTTCTCCTTCATCTCTGTGAATTATTCAGACAAATGGACACTTTGGACAGTTTGGACAGTTCGTCTGCTGCTCTCAGCTCCACAGCAGCAACAAGGCTCTCCTTCACTAATTCTGCTTCTGAAGGAAGGATGAAAGCATCTTATTACAACTCATATTTACATTTATTTTTAGTGGAGACATCTGGTGGCCCGTAGCAGTTATGATGGGAGCAAAGGTGGAAGTCAGGTGACATAGAATTAAGAGGAAGAAAGTCCACATGTGGAGGTGGTGGATGGATGTGTCAATCAATCACAGGTTCATGTCCTGTATGAAGCCAAAAGTTAATGCTGACTTATTTGAACTTATGTAACGTATTTCAGTTATGTCACATATGTAACAGTCACATTTTTAAACCAAACAGTGATCTTTTCCTGAACCTAACCAGGTCATTTTGTTACCTAAAACAAAGCAAACTGCAACCATTTCACCACGTTAACCAGGTCATGAAGAAGGTCTGGTGTGATGAAGGTGTGGTGCGCCTGTCGCTGGTACTTTCCAGTGGTCAGATATGTCATTTTGGTCACTAGCAGCTGACCTATCCAGTCTTTTGTGTATGAGGACATGTCACTTTGCAGGAACATTTTGTTTTTGTACTTCACCATCAGCCATGAAGTTTGGCACCATGCTGCACTGCACCAGCAACAGAAAGTGTGTTTGTAACATTATTATACTGACCGTCCTTCATCACGGTGCCACTCTTAGAGAGGTAAAGCTCCAGCTGTCGCTTAAATGTACATCTGTCAACATGTTTCCTCAGTTAAAACACTTCAGCTCAAAAACAGCAACTCACATTTCCAGACCGATAATCAGTCATAAATGGAGACTTTTTAGAGACTTAAGGCATTTAACAAAAAAAAAAAAAAGTTTAAATATTTTTTGAAACTAAAGACATTTCAGAAAGTGAGGGCATTTTTGTAACATGAGGACATTTTTGTAAAGTGACCTAAACAGAGCACTTCAAGGATTTGAGAGGTTTGAGTGGAAGTTTGGATGTTTGTGTAGAAGAGTCTTTTGAATCAGATCACACTTTAGAAATAACCAGAGCTGCTGGTGGACATGTGATCCTATAAAATTTGGAGGTGGTGAGTTTGGAGAAGAGTCAGAAAACAGTTGAAGCTGCTCACAAAGAATGAACTCTCAGGTTTCCTCGAATACTTCATCTTTATTATTGTTCTTTTGACTTATTTTATTGGATTTCCTTTCATTTGTGGTCAGTTCACTGATGGTCTCACCTGCTGAAACTTGACAATTACCATCAGAATTATTACTGTTCATTTTTATTATATATTATTTTTCATTTCAGACCCATTTTGATGCTGAAATCGTGGAATTGCAGCGTTTGTGTTGACTATGTTTGCGCTGTTTTTAATGAGGGAGGTGGCAGAAGTCGAGATTTTTGTCAAACAATAAACAGATGCAGACATCAATAGATAGATAGATGTTGTGTGTTGTGTTTGGGGAGTATTTCTGAAGTATTGGGTTAGGGTTAGGGTTAGCAGTGTTTGGGAAATGTTTATGAAGTAAGTTTTTTGGAGCATCCAGGAAGCATTCCGACTGATATTGATCTAAAATAGTGCTCTGATCATGGAACACACCTTCCTGTAGATTAACATTCAGACTGATGTTTCCTCTGTTATCCTGCAGACTGCTCAGACGGTTCTCCTGGTCGTCACTGCCTTCACCATCTGCTGGTTACCTCACCACATCATCGCCATGTGGGTAGAGTTCGGCACCTTTCCCCTGAATGATGCCTCCTTTGCCTTTCGCATCGTCTCCCACTGCCTGTCTTATGGAAACTCCTGCGTCAACCCCATCCTCTACGCCTTCTTGTCTGAGAACTTCCGTAAGGCCTGCCGCCAGGTCTTCACCTGCCGTTTCCTGTACCTGCCGCCACCCAACAGCAAGGTGGTTCGGTTCCGCATGGAGAACTTCTCTACCACACACTCCACCACCAACATTTGAAGGGGATGGGGTGGGAGACATGATTGGATAAAACAATAAAACAACAAGAACATACTGATTTCCTCCTATGGGAACGAGAGTGAGAACTGTGTCTGAAAGGTTAGGAGGCTGATGGAGGAGATTTTACAGCAGGATGTAGCTTACATGACGACAGCAAGTGATTGGCTGCTGTCTGTATCTGTGACAGCCTGCAGGCACCTGGTCATAGAAGAACCGAAAATGGAGTTTCATTAATGACAGAATTACGGACTGAACAGAAAACTGCACGACAGATTGAGGATTTTAAAATTGACAAAAACCCAGCTCTGTGTTAAGCGTTTTCCAGGTGGTATACATTGGTATTTTCTGCCACTAGGGGGCGCCATCTTGTCATTGGCTGCTTGGATTCTTTTGAAATTTGGTCAGCAGTGACATTCAGTTCTTTACTGTAATTCGTACTGTATGTAAAACATTTGATATTTCTCCAAATATTTGATCAAATATTATGACATATTATTTGACAATACACTTGAAAAAGGCAGTTTGATGTGTGAGGTTTTTTTTTTTTTTCAGAATTGTAGCCCAATCATCTTTCTGTTATTTGCTTGTGCCTTACACTTACACAGTTTGCAAAGAATAATGATGTATGCAAGCGTGCACACACAGTTTGGCAACAGAAGTGTCTTTGAGCATTGTTAAAAGTGCTCTACATATAAAATGTATTATTATTATTATTATTATTATTATTATTATTATTATTATTGTTATTATTATTATTAAGTATGGTGGAGTACAACAGCAAGTCCATTAACCACCAAAGACTGCAACTGCTATGAAACAAACTGACTTTGAAGCAATGGTGCATGACCTCCAGATGCCTGTTCTGTTAGTGAGCGGGCAGAAGACATTAGCAAGAAGCCCCTTATTCAGTGGCCAGATATTTACACTTATTTGGTGGAGAAACCCATGTACATCAGTGAGAAAGTACAAAGTACTTTCAACTACGTTATCTGTCGTTATGTACAGAACTTCAAATATCACGACGTACTCAGAGTTTTTGTCTTGACATCAGAAATCCTCCATGGCCAAAGGTAAGGACACAACACAAGCATGTATGAGACGGAAACTGACAAATCCACAGTGACTGTATGAACATGGACATGATGAGTATTTCCTGACTGTTGACTTCCCTTTACAGAAGACACACTGTTGGGATTTTTACTCAGTCAAAAGTCAAATGCTACTTAAGATTCAGGAAACAAACATGAGAGATGTGCAGAGACACGATCAATAAATAAAAGTATGAGAATAAAAGTCAAATCAGGTGGAGATGATGCACGGCGGCAGCAGTGATGGTTGATGATGAGGAGTCATCCCTGCGTGTGTTTTACCTTCCTGCCTGAAATGATCTCATGTCTACAACGTGGATGTTTGATGATTTGGTTTAATCTTAAATGAGAAACAACATCTCACTAGAGCTGAATGTGAGTCAAAGTTCTCTGTCCACCACGGGAGGTGGTGGGCAGATGGAGCTTCGGGCGGATGAACTTGGGTGGAGACAGTTTGACTGAACGTCTCTTTGTCTGATGATGAGTTAAAGTCGGCGTGGAGCTGAGCTGAACATCAGGTGAGTCTCTTCACTGTCAGACGTGAGGGTCCGCCTGATCGAGGTAAGGTCTGTTCACCGTGTTAGAGCAGAAATGAAGTACTTCTACCTCTGAAGTCATGTATAAACTCAGCAGGTTGATTTCCTGCTGTTCAGTAAAAATCAGCGGCGAGATGCAGCAGCTGTGATGGAGGAGTGAGCGTGTGAATGAAAGGTGGATGACAGCATGAACTTTGCTGGAGCATCATGTTGAAGTGGGTCATCTCTGATGGAGGACATGAAAAGTTTTTTTTCAGTTTTTTAACTTTAGGTGAAGTTTGTACTCAGGACATCTCAAACACACCTGCGATGTGATGTCCTGAAGTCCGCAAACACACCAGTGTGTTTTGTTTTTTTAACCATTGGATTTGTTTGTTTGTTTGTTTGTCTCTGAACAGAATCTCCTCTGCTGAGAAGAAGTGAAGGTCGTCCTGTTTACCAGGATGGTGAAAGGCAGAAAAAATGATTTGAAGTATCACAAAGGAATCAGTTGATCAACTGATCAACTGATCAGTTGATCAGTTGATCAGTGGAGCTTCAGATGGACTCAGTGGAAAAAAAACAGCATAGTTTTTGTGTGGAGTTGATGTGATTGATTTTTTGTATTTATCGTGTTTGTTGTATTTTTGTAAATGTCTTGTTGAAGCTCTGATCTTTCATATAATTATCTAATAATTAAGAGTGGAGATTTTGGAAAACTTCGGTTTCTTGTTTGCATGTAACCAGAGAAAAATGGAGAAAAACTGAGATTTCGATAGCCGACGTCACATTATACGCCAGAACTTGCACCTGCGCCGAAAGTGCGACCTATGTTTCCATTACATTTGGCTATGGTGATCATGGATGCATTCAGAGCAGTAGTCGCGTTCAGTGGTGGCTGGTGAATTTTTGTCTTGGGGGGCTAATTTACCAAACCAAAAAGTGGAGTCGTCAACGCCAGACCACAAGAATTAATGTATATTATGTTTAAAATAGACATTTAAATGCAGGTGAATGTTACCAGTTAGTGAATTTGAATTCATCTCCCCAGTGTTTGATATGTTTGGCTCCAGATAAGATAGAATTGGTCCACACAAACCCTTAAAATCTCCTTTTCCATCATTAAACAAACCAAGAATGTGTAAATATATTTTTTACTTCAAAAGTAAAAAGAGAAACAATTCATTTTCACAGCTTCCAAGAGAACCAAGTGCTTCTTCTGTCCAGGTAAAAAAAAAAAAAAACAGCAAATGCATACAGATGAAACCAACAAACACTGAACATTTTGATTAAAAAAACAATCAGACCATCAGGCTTAAAGCCCAAAGTGCTTCTGTTAGCTAACATTTATATTAACAACCTTAAATGACAATGAAAACACAGCAAATCCTCATATTTAAGACTATCAAAGCAACAAAAAAATCATCACTTTGTCTAAAGAAAATAAGTGAACCCATCAGGCTTTAAGCCAAACGTGCTTGATCACGTTGGTCAGTTCCCTTGGTTTGGAAAAGCAGGCAAGGGAAGCAGAATAAAGCAGCTGCCTCACTGCGTCACGTGAGCCGAGATGTCTTCTCAGAGCAGCTCCGTGAAAAAGAGCGCGCACATCTCCTCCCTCTGTCTTCGACCGCTGTCTGATGAAGACGTCCGGCCGTCAGGTCCGAGCTCCTTCACGCTCAGTTTCTCCTCTGAACGGCGCTGTTTTCAGTGACTTCAGTGACTTTTCTCAGTTTATTTACTCCTTTTTCGGCTCTCTCTGTGATTAGCTAATGATCTTGTTTGCTAATTCCTCCGACACTCTGCGCTCAACGTCACTCGCTTGGCGGTTTTGATTACAGGCTCGTGGTGAACAGACCGCTCGCTCTCTGCTGCCACCCCATGGCCGGTGGTGTGTATAGCGATCAGAGGGAGGCAGCGGTCTCCTGTCTCGTATCTCTTGTATTGAAGAGGAACGAACTGCGCATGTCAAAGTTATAACCGGAGTCAATGGGGAAAGATGAGTCCGCCCCGGGCCGGATATATGTCAGCTGTTAGTAACTGTAGACAACGCAGGACATTTCTAATCTGACTATTTAGTGCAGATTTTACATTTTAGTAACCTAACTTTAGTAACCTAACATTTTAAAAAAACGTTTTATTAAAGGAAAGGATGTGTGATTCTACATGATGTGAAACAGAGGGGGTGGTGCCCTAGCGCCCTCTATTGGCCAGCCGCCCCCTGGTCGCGTTTATGTTGGTGCAAACCCTTTTCATATGTTTGCATTTGCAAATACAGCAGCTCTATTATATTGAGGAGCAGAGACGAATGAGAGCTCGGAGGTCAGCAATTTTGCAGCACTGCACATGAACTCAACCATGTATATGGTGTATATGTGGACTGCCACCAGACGATAATCCGGTGAGTATCTTTTATTAAAGGCGTAGGCTTGGCACATCCTGTCAACACTAGGTCACTACAAGATCTATTGGTTATGACAGGGGGAAGGCACTTCTGCGGCAGATGATGAGGAGACTTCTTGTGGAAATAATTTAGTCCATAATGGATAACAAGTCAGTGATGTGGTGCTCATAGAAAATATCATATTTGCAACAGGACAAGGACAGCCTGATAGCCAGCCTGGCAACATAGAGAGTACTGCCTAAAGGAAATCCACATTATGCACAATTCCTGTTGTGCTTATTGATAGGTGTTTCACAGAATTCACGAACTGTCAGACGTCTATACACGCAACACCTAGAGAGACAAATAGAGCTGGCAGATGGCACAAGAAAAAAACTGCAGGAAATAGACCTTGACATGGAAATCAAACGAAAGACACTGAGGAAACTGGACCCGGAAATCCTGAAACTAGAAAGAGAAGCAAGTGATTTCAATGCACACTGTAAGCATGACACCCACTGCTCCTGGTCTGCCGTGGAGGAAGGACGACCAGGATGGGTTAAAGGCGGAGGACAAATTTCACCAGTGCATGGCGTGTGTGTGCATGTGGATGTATCTGTGTGACAAATAAAGGAGACTGTCCCTCTGATTCTTCTTCTTGTCCCTCTGATGTCTGTAACACAATGAATAAATCATTGTTGTTCTCTCTCCCTCAAGCTCCAAGCTGACAAGTGATGACAGCAAAATAAAAAAGGTCATAACACATTGTGGTGTCCTCCCAGTTTCATAAATGTACAGTACACTATATAGTTATCGGTCCAGTGAAGCGATACTATAATTTGGGAAGATTATACAATTATGAAACCTAACAACCAGAAACTGTGCTACTATTGCCAAATAAAATACATGTACATAGGGAAGAGTGACATACACTATCCTTTATTGGTAAGGGATGGGTTTCAACAAAAAGAAAAGTCACCTGAAATAATTAACAATGTATTGGTCTCTGACCAGTCTGCCATTAACGTTATCTGGAAATGTTGCAGCATTGTCCCAGTCAATCTCTAGGGCCACTCTAGGAGCCCTTTCCTTCTTGAGACAGGCAATATTATGTAGCACTGTGCAGGCAACAGTGACGTCACAGGCCCTGTCTGGGGTGACCCTCAGGTTGTAGCGATCAGCTGTCACTACCACGGGAGGTTACTCGCGTTCATCCCCGCACGCACACACCCCTTCGCCGTCACTTACACACCTCCGCTCCGGAGCCAATGGTGGCCGACACCTAGTCGTCTTAGGTTGATGACGAAATCCAAGATGGCGCGCATAGTCCGACGAGGGAGCGATGATGTCGTCAAGATAGACAAAGCAGATTCTTCCTCTGAGCTCTCCAAGCGCCAGTTCCATAAGCCGCTGGAAGGTTGCTGGAGCGTTCTTCAGACCAAACGGCATAACCTTGAATTGGTAGAGGCCCAAAGCACAGACGAAGGCTGTTTTTTCTCTGCTTTCAGCATCCATGTGGACCTGCCAATACCCAGAGTTCAGATCCAGCGTGGTGAAGACCTTGGCTCCGCCCAGAGAATCCAGGATCTCCTGTATCGTTGGTAGTGGATACGCATCATCCAGCGTCACAGAGTTTAATTTCCGGAAGTCCACACAGAATCTTGGATCCACACCTGTCTTCTTCGGAATCAACACCACTGGAGCAGCCCAGGCAGAGGATGACGGCTCAATGATATCATCAGCCAACATCTTGTCAATCTGTCTCTTCATTACCTCAAGTTTTGCGGGAGAGACGCGATAAGGTTTTTGTCGGATTGGCACCTCTTGTGTCACAAAGATCTTGTGCTGAAGAAGGTTAGTGCGACCCAATTTTGTGGTGCAAACATCGTCATTGTCATGGAGTTGATTCAACAACCGCACTTTCCCACTCTGATCCAGGTGAACGTCCTGTATCACTTGTCGGAACAAGTCAGAGACACCGTCATCTGGCGACGAAAGAAGGTGAGAGGGAGCCACTGCAGAGAAGAACGCACAGTGATGGCTGAGTGCCAGTCCAGTCGGGGTGTCCGCCAAGAAATGGAATCGCTCCTCTTCCTTGGTGCTGAACCAGTAGGCGTTGTTAGCGATATCCAGATTCATGCCACTATGAAAAAGAAAGTCCAGGCCGAGCACACATGGAAATGCAAGGGTTTCTGAGTGCAGCACAGCAGTGGACTGAGTCCAGGTCTTCCCATGCAGAGTGTATTCCACCTCGCACTGGCCCAGTGGTTGCTTCGGCTCTCCATCCGCCAGATATATAGGACCCTTAGTCCAAGGAGCCATTTTGTGTGTCCATGTGTCCTTAACTGATGTCCACAGATCCTGATTCAGCAGAGTAAAGGAGGATCCCGTGTCGACAATGGCTCTGCCCGTCCAAGGTCCCAATGACAAAGGCACCACCAACTGGAGTGGTGAGCACTTAGATGAACACTGGAGCGGAGGCAATGTAGAAGAATGTTGGCGTGAGGGTGGTGGATTGCCCGAATGTAAGGGATGCAAGCCCAAGTTTGTCAATGTGTTCGCTGTAGGATTCCCTCGAGGTCCAGAGAAGGCCGGATTCCCCTTTCCTTTCTTCCCATTATCTGCAAACTGACATGTAGCAGGTGGATGCCCCCCCTTGCAACGCCAGCAGAAGGGTCCAGGAGGTTTAGAAGGAGCCGGTGCGTCCACAGGAGAGGGGGGTTTTACTGAATTATCCTGCCTTGTCTGTGGCTTAGCCAGAGATTGCAGTCTGCGCTCATACACCAGCTGATTATCTTTGTCTTTTTCCAGCTGCTGACCGAGCCGAACCAACCCATCCACAGTGGTTACGCCACTGCTACGGAGCTGACTGGTGAGCTTCGGGTTGCTATTTTTCAAGATCAATTTAATGACCTCCTCCTCCCGTATATCAGGTTTCCAACGACGACACAACGATCTGTACATGTAAGCAAAATCCCTGAAACTCTCCTCTTCACCTTGGACACGGGTCCGAACCCTCTCGGCCAATTCGTCCTCATAGTCCTCAGAAAGAAACGCTGCAATGAACTTCATTTCAAAGTCCGCCCAGGTGGTGGTTTCCCGCCAGACAACATCCCACCAATCTCTGGCTGTCCCATACAACACATTTCTGAGGGTGGCAATCAGTTCCTCATCCAACAGTGGGTGAAGCGCAAGGAAGTCATGGCACTTTTCCAGGTAGAGCAGTGGGTCAGAAGTATCATCACGCTGACCAAATGTGGGAAATTGGAGATTTATGGGCGTTTTACCAACTAACCTCCCCCTTACATCACCTTGTGTACTGTCCGCAGGCCCCTCCAGGTTAGTCCGTAACATAGACTGAAGTCTAGGATGAGGAAGCTGCCCAGACGCCACAGGAGAGCTGGTGAGAGGGGTGGTTTGTGCAGCTCCCCAGCTTGCGACAGTCCCAACAATGCGGAGTCTTCTGTTGCTGTAGCAGAAAGTGGCTGCAGTGGAGGTGGGGGGGTAAGTGCCCGACTGGGTCCTGGCTCCACATTCTCAAAAATATCCAAATCCAGGAGAGAGTAAGTAGCTTGTCCTGTCTCACTCACATTAGGTGAACGACCATCCTGCTGACCGGCTGGGGCCGGCGGAGCTGCAGTGCACTGAATGTCCACCAGGGATCCATCGAAGGACGCCATTTTGAATTTTTTAACGTGTCCCTTGATGTTTTGTTTCTCTTGTTTTAATTATTTCCTTTGTCCGTGAGAGCGGTTTGATTAAACACATTTGTTGGGTCCTCCAGAGTTTCGTTGTGTTGGTCTAGTTTTGTTTTTGTTAAAGAGATCTCTGTGTTTTGTCCTGTGTTTCCGCAGGATACTTGTTTGAGCCGCACACAATGTTTCAGTTTTAGGTTGTTGCCCTTTAAAGTGTTTCGCAGGTCCCATCTGGGGTGCCACTTTTTATGTAACGGACTGATGGAATATTTGTTTGGGGTGCCAGTTAGGTCAGCGCCTAACAATACGTCGTCAGGGTGTGAGTCAGTATTTTTTTTGTTTGTTTGTCAGTCGCACATAAAATATTAAAATATAAGCAGAATCAACAACCAACAATGAAGCAAGCCACAAACAACACAATAACACTGCGTATAGGGTTGAATGCACACTGTGTATTAAAGAAATAATCAACCAGCAAAATAGCAACAGAGCAAACAAATCATACCACAACAACACATCAGCAAATCATCAGTCCGATCCATGAACTCAAAAAACTCCAGTCCGTTTTTTCCCCTCCCCAGAAATCCCAAAACAAAAAGTACTTCCTTTTTCTCAGTTCAGTTCAGTTAAATGTAAAAAACAAAAACAATCCTCTTGGTTCAGAAGGACGAAAAAATCAGTTCAACGTTCTCTCCACAAAACAGAAAGAAGAAAAAAAAAAAAAAAAAAAAAAAGAAGAACGAAAAATAACTCACGGCTACCCGGAGTCACCTCACCAGAGTCCAGTCCAGTTAAGCCCAGTCCACATCTCCGTCAAGTCAGTCAGGAGTCATCCCAGCAGTTGCTGCAGCTTGCGGAGGAGAGATCCACGGCTCCGTCGTTCCGGTGTTTTAACAACCAGGATTACACCCACACGGCTTCCAGTGCATACGCGGACTTATTGCAAACTTATTGCAGAAAAGAAGCACGGCAAAACGCTGACCTTCGGCAGTACGGCCTCACTGCTTCCTCGTCGGACTATGCGCGCCATCTTGGATTTCGTCATCAACCTAAGACGACTAGGTGTCGGCCACCATTGGCTCCGGAGCGGAGGTGTGTAAGTGACGGCGAAGGGGTGTGTGCGTGCGGGGATGAACGCGAGTAACCTCCCGTGGTAGTGACAGCTGATCGCTACAAGGTGGTGAAGACACTGAAAACGTGACTATGGAAGGCCGAATGCCATCTCAATTCAGGCCCTTGTTCTGGCCCGGGCAAGATTATATGCTTGCTATGCTGCTGTTTGAGGGTCTGCAAGGCGAGTGAGCAGGAATGGCATACAGGTATAACCCTTATCTCCCAGCAACATGCCAGAAAATTCACCTGAGAATACAAAATGTACATAAATAGAGTAAAACTTTTGATACAGTCATTATGTTCAAGGTGTGTATAGACAAAATTTGTGTGGCTCACCTTGTGATAGTCGCTGGTACACTGTACTGGCCCGAAAGACTCGGGAGTCATGGACCGAGCCAGGACACTTTGCGTCTAAATTATTAACTACACAGTCAGCATCACAGATCATCTGAAACAATAAGATGTAGTCTATTAAGGTAATTTAATACACAGAATTAATATATGTAGTTGACCATAACCATAAGTCATTCTTACCTGAACACTGATACTGCGGAAGGATTTTCTGTTTACAAAATCACCTTCATGTGGCCCTGATGGACGTTTAATGCGGATCTGAGTACAGTCCAGCGCACCAATGACATTAGGGAAAGCTGTAACACAAAATAATGAGTATCCTACAGAGACTATTCTAATGTTGACACTTTTTTGTAATCTGTAATTGATGTTACCGGCAATCTTGTAGAATTCCTCCTTGATGTAGCAAATTCTTCTGTGGCCAGGGAAGGTGATGAAGATGTGTGTCAATGATTTCAGTGGCAAATACACATTTCTGATTTAATGGCAAATGGTGCCCTTATCCAGGTTTTCAGCATCTCCCACCAAATATAAGAACATTCCACTCACGAAGAAACGTAGTGCTACACAGACCATCTGTGGGATGGTGAGGGCGTGACTCCGCGATGTGCGGTGCTGAATTTTGGGATCCAGCAGTCTGCACAAGTATCGGATGCCATCACCGGAAAATCGGTACCTCTCATGCTGGTAGTTGTCAGGAAACACCAACAGGTCTGACCTGTCTCGAAACACTCTCTCACGTCGGAAAGCCCTTCTCAGTATAAGTGCTTCTTCATCCAACACATCATCCAAAAAAGGGCACGCCATTGTGAAGAAAGAAACACGTGAATGGGACTTTATATATTGCCTTGTCATTGACTTAATTGAAACCACCTCTGCAACTTCATCAGCCATTTCTAATCATCTCAAGGTGTGCAGTAATATACGTATTCATCAAACCTCGGACAGCAATATGAACAGTAGGCCTAACAGTGATAATTGCTATCACATGAATAATTATGAAAATGATAACGGTTAGAATTAAAATAATAACAGTGGACCTACTTAACTGAATGGCAATGTGTCTGTGGTATTTTAAAGCAGGCTAATACAAATTATATATACAGAAGAACACTGAATAACTGTAAAACACATTTATTTTCAATGGGAGTGACAGCTGACTGGTCAGATAGCAGCAGGATTGATCAAGCCTGGAGCAGGCTAGCTGTACAGAATAAATCTCCATGGTAACTTCTGCTTCTGCTTTCATGCGACCGAGTCACGGCTAAATTCAACCAGGATAACTGAAAAATCCTGGCTTAATCCCCTATCTAGGTTCTGTGCAACAGCCCTCAGGTCTCTTTAGTGCACCTCTCTCAGAACACATACACACACATGGGTCAGCCTCCTGCTCTGCTGCCACCCAGTGGCTGCAGCTGCCATCCACACCAGCTGACTGTCACTTGCATTGAAAAGGAGTCTCCCCAGGCCGGAAATACATCACCTATCAGCAGCTTTGAACAACGTAGAACCTTTTGCATGTACATTTTGTTGCAGAATCTACATTTTACCCAGTGTTGAATAGTGAGTAACTTCACGCAGTCCTGAAGGCAGGTACAGGCTGGTGTCCATGACACAAAGTGCTGCTTTATGTGGTGGACATTAAACACTGACTTTTGGTTTGACATGAACTCCGATCTGCTGGGACACAGTCTGTGATTGGATGTATGCATATGCAGGTATTACCTGTGTGAATAAATGTATACATATACATGCAGATGTAAACAGATAGCAACCAGGAAGTAATGGTAATATAAAAGTAAAGTGACACATCCACGTCAGTCCAGATGTACTTTAATGAAAGTGTTTTGTGTATTTTCAGTGTAACATTGTTTCAGTCTGAGCAAAGAAGCTGATTGACAGGCAGGCAGCCACATTTTCCTTTGCTATTACAAACTTTGGTCACACGGGGGCAGTATCAAGTCATATTATCGTCACTCACTCACTCACTCCCTCCCTCAAGTGCATCATGGTCTTACTTCCTGTTTTACCTGGAGGTCTGCTGACTGGGCGGCGCTGTGACCCCATTGTGCAGCAGGTAAGTAGTCACATATCTTGTAAAATAGTCGTGTACAGGTGAGTAAAGGATGTCACCTGTCACTGTTTAAGCGGAGGGGTTGATTTCTGGAGTTCATGTCCTGAAGGTTTTGGCACCTTTCATGGAGCGTGGGTTGATGTTAGCGTAGGTTAAGCCACGCCCAGGTGTTCAGGAACTTTGACTCCAAGGGTGTAACTTTGCGTTCAATGTTGGAGGGGTTGAGATTTCCTCCCATTTAAGAAAGTCCAGGGGTGGAGTTAAAAAAAAAAAAGACATTTAAATTTCTATTTTACATGAGCTGAAGAGACACACCCGAACAACATGATGTGTATCCTAAGCAGAGCAGAGGAACACCCGAATATCATAAACTTTGATCAAAGAACCTGTTTCTAATGCAGACATTTTGGATTCCAGCATTATCCTTAAGTATATGTATGTGTATGAAATGGAATTGACTTTAAAGCATATACATGAATATATCCATGAAGACATTATATAATAATATACTTATATAATATGTCTGTGTATGGGGGGGGGGGGGGGGGGGGTCTGCTCAACCTGAGGACACAGTTTAAGACACAACAGCTAATACTAATACTAATACTAATACATCTTCCAGCTCAACAAATTTAGTTTTTCTATGAAATGAAATTAATTTATTAAATAAAAATTAGAATCAAAGCTAAATCTGCGCAACCCACCAAGTAAGAACAATGAATTAAATATACAGAGGCAATGAAACTCAATTCCCAAAGACAGAAGAACTTTAGAGATTATAAAAACTGCAAGACAAAAGGCCAAAGTCAAAATATTGTGTCAGGTCGGTTAGCCCGAGGTTTTTCTCTGGCAGCGCTGAGCAGTCTGCATCACCGCTTACTTTTGGCTTGAGTTTGACAGTATTAGTGATTTTATTATCAGGATGATTTTAAAATTGTTGAATAACATGTCGGCTCCCCGACTTTAATTGCAGACGTCACTGTGCTAGCAATATGAACAGTAGGCCTAACAGTGATAATGGCTATCACGTGAATAATTATGAAGATGATAACGGTTAGAATTAAAATAATAACAGTGGACCTACTTAACTGAATGGCAATGTGTCTGTGGTATTTTAAAGCAGGCTAATACAAATTATATATACAGAAGAACACTGAATAACTGTACTCAGTCATACCTTGCTTTGGACAGACTGACAGGTGGACAGACTGACAGGTGGACAGGCTGACAGATGGACAGGCTGACAGGTGGACAGACTGAAAGGTGGACAGGCTGACAGGTGAACAGGTGGACAGACTGACAGGTGGACAGGCTGACAGATGGACAGGCTGACAGGTGAACAGGTGGACAGACTGAAAGGTGGACAGGCTGACAGGTGAACAGGTGGACAGACTGAAAGGTGGACAGGCTGACAGGTGAACAGGTAGACAGACTGACAGGTGGACAGGCTGACAGGTGAACAGGTAGACAGGCTGAAAGGTGGACAGGCTGACAGGTGAACAGGTGGACAGGCTGACTGGTGAACAGGCTGACTGGAGGACAGATGGACAGGTGGACAGACTGACAGGTGGACAGGCTGACAGGTGAACAGGTGAACAGGTGGACAGGTGAACAGGCTGACAGGTGAACAGGTGAACAGGTAGACAGACTGACAGGTGGACAGGCTGACAGGTGAACAGGTAGACAGGCTGAAAGGTGGACAGGCTGACAGGTGAACAGGTGGACAGGCTGACTGGTGAACAGGCTGACTGGAGGACAGATGGACAGGTGGACAGACTGACAGGTGGACAGGCTGACAGGTGAACAGGTGGACAGGCTGACAGGTGAACAGGCTGACAGGTGAACAGGTGGACAGACTGACAGGTGGACAGGCTGACAGGTGAACAGGTGAACAGGTGGACAGGCTGACAGGTGAACAGGCTGACAGGTGAACAGGTGGACAGACTGACAGATGGACAGGCTGACAGGTGAACAGGCTGACAGGTGAACAGGTGGACAGACTGACAGATGGACAGACTGACAGGTGAACAGGCTGACAGGTGAACAGGTGGACAGACTGACAGATGGACAGACTGACAGGTGAACAGGCTGACAGGTGAACAGGTGGACAGACTGACAGATGGACAGGCTGACAGGTGAACAGGTGGACAGACTGACAGGTGGACAGGCTGACAGGTGAACAGGCTGACTGGAGGACAGACTGACAGGTGGACAGACTGACAGGTGGACAGACTGACAGGTGGACAGGTTGACAGGTGAACAGGCTGACAGGTGGACAGACTGACAGGTGGTTGTATAACATCTGTGAGGCATTAAACTCCCGACTGCTCCAGTGCGACAACACAACAATAATCCTGATTCAGATAACACGAACCGTACTTAGTGTGTGTGTGTGTGTGTGTGTGTGTGCACGTGTGTGTGTTGTGTGTGTGTGCACATGTGTGTTGTGTGTATGTGTGTGTGTGTGTGTTTGTTTTGTGTGTGTCTGTTTGTTTTGTGTATGTGTGTGTGTTTGTTTTGTGTGTGTGTGTTTGTGTGTGTCTGTTTTGTGTATGTGTGTGTGTTTGTTCTGTGTGTGTGTGTGTTTGTTTTGTGTGTGTGTGTTTGTTTTGTGTGTGTCTGTTTGTTTTGTGTATGTGTGTGTGTTTGTTTTGTGTGTGTGTGTGTGTTTGTTCTGTGTGTGTGTGTGTTTGTTTTGTGTGTGTCTGTTTGTTTTGTGTATGTGTGTGTGTTTGTTTTGTGTGTGTGTGTTTGTTTTGTGTGTGTCTGTTTTGTGTATGTGTGTGTGTTTGTTCTGTGTGTGTGTGTGTTTGTTTTGTGTGTGTCTGTTTGTTTTGTGTGTGTCTGTTTGTTTTGTGTATGTGTGTGTGTTTGTTCTGTGTGTGTGTGTTTGTTCTGTGTGTGTGTTTTTGTTCTGTGTGTGTGTGTTTGTTCTGTGTGTGTGTTTTTGTTCTGTGTGTGTGTGTTTGTTCTGTGTGTGTGTTTTTGTTCTGTGTGTGTGTTTTTGTTCTGTGTGTGTGTACCATGTATTCTTTATGTTGTGGGGACATTAATCTGTTCACACTGTCACATTATGAGGACAAAATGCAGGTCCCCACAATGTAAATCATTACATTTTAGGATGAAGACTGAGGCAAAAGGTCAGGGTTAACAGTAGTTATGGTGTGTGTGTGTGTGTGTGTGTGTGTGTGTGTGTGTGTGTGTGTGTGTGTTTAATCCTGCAGGTTTCAGCTTCTTTAATAATCAGCAGTCAAACATTCAATCACATTTATTTCAAATGAGATTCAGACATCAAAACAGCAGACTGAAACACACGTTGACATCACTGTGCTTCTGAGGACAGAGGACTGATTCACAGTGTAACTCAGGATTTATTGATTCAACCTATTGATACAATGAAACGCAGTCCTGTTCATCGGTTTTTCTAACGTATCAAGCTGATGTCAGGAACATATTAATTGTTAAAATGTGGGATATTCAGAAAACTGCCGGATTGATTGAAGTTTTCATTGATTGATGTACATGTGTTTGATGTTCACATGAGAAAATAGGAACCAGCATGAGTCCGCCGGTCAGTCTCTTCTTCTTCTGTCTCTTCTTCTTGTCTACGACCAGCAGCTGTGAGACAGAAACGATGACAGAATCACAGTCGATGATCTTCGTGTTGATGAACGCAGCCGCTCATTCGCGGCTTCATTCAGCCAATCAAAGTCGCGGTTTTCATGCCGGTCAACTCGAGTCGACGCTTCAGTCTGATGAGGCAAGTTTGACATGAGGACCAGGTACGGACACATCACCCGATATGAACACAGCAGACAGTACGAGGGCATTTGATCCAAAGTAGGAAACAACAGTCTCTGCGTGCTCAAAGTGGTTTGAGGCTGATTCATCCTAAAGTAGATTTACCTTCAATCACCATTTATTAAATCTCCATCCATTAAAGAGCACCACCCTCCGTCCTCAGCAGCGTCCACTAATCCTGATTACACAGGGAGAGAGAGGACAGGGTCTCCGCCTGTCACATCCCACCCACACACGCCTGAACGCATCACAGCACTGAAGGTTGGACCGCAGGAGGACAAGACAGCAGACAGGAGGAGGTACAGGAGACAAGAGCAGACAAAAGCAGACAAGAGAAGATAGAGGAGACGGGAGACAGGAAGACACAGGAGGAGACAGAGGAGACAGGAGACAAAAATACACAAGAGACAGGAGGAGACAGGAGACAAAAGTAGACAAGAGACAGAAGATAGGAAGAGACAGGAGGATGAACGTGGAGGACAGGTGAACTTGATCAACATGGACAGCCGAGGGAGGAGAGGAACTAACGGATCGTTCAAACACTCGTCCATCAAACGCAGCGCGTCCTCTGGATCACAGAAGGTGAGACAGATGTCTGAACGTTCAAACTTAAAGATCTTGGCAGAGACATCAGGTCTGTGGTGTCTGAATTGATTTCCATTCAAATTTTCAGCTGATTCTGGACGTCGTCGTCAATTTGTCCTCAGTCCACAGTCAAAGCGAACTAAAGGCAGGAACTTAAAACAACCGTCAGTATCTGCAGAAAGTGTCTGCTGTCTGAGGAAACAATGACGTCCATGAAATGGACATGAAACGTGTCTCAAAGTCTTACAATTAGTCAAGCAGACGCTTTGATCCAATGTACATATGAACTCACACACTGATGGCGCAGCATCAGGGGCAGTTTTTGGGGTTCAGTATCTTGCCCAAGGATACTTCGGCCAGGGATCGAACCACCGACCTCTTGATTGGTGGACAACCGCTCTACCTCCTGAGCCACAGCCACCCCGAGTGGTGTCAGAACGAGCTTTATTACTGCTGTCCAAACTTTAGCTGAAGGTCAAAGGTCAGCAGGGGTGAAAAGTAACTAGTAAAAGTATTTTCTTTTCAGGCCACTTCATACTTTTACTCCATTACATTCAGAAAACAATGAAAAATGAGCATCGCTGTTTCCCAAAGCATCATGTGATCAGTGATCTCATCTCATCAACAGTCCTGAACACAAATACACTGAATTTTTTTACCCACAAAAATGAGCTGGAACTGAAAACAAAACTTAAACAATCGATTATCAGAATAGTTTGGGATTATTTTTCTGTCAGTCCACCGATTGATCAGTCGTTGAAGCTTCATGTATTTTTATCATGTAGATAATCAACCTGATCATACATACATTAAAATTAGCTCCATGTCCTCCATCTGAAGCTCAAAATGCTGTTTATACATGAATGCATCACCACGAATAATCCAGAAATTGAATTTGTTAGAATAATATTTTCTCTTTTAGAGGTTGCTGGTTCAGAAAGGTTTGGTCAGTTCACCAACACTGAGCGGCTTCACTGATGGCTCGTTTTCATATTACTGACGGTTATTTATTCAAGAACATTGGTGGGAAGCATAAAAATCAAACACCGGACATTTCTCTGTTTCTGTCTCACCCTCTCTGATTGGCTCACAGGTGCAGGTCCACTTCCTGTTTCTGTAAAGACAATGATATAACAGCTCATTATGCAAACAAGTTGTTCCTGAACATTATTAATCTCATTCAAACCCTCGTAATCCAAATCCTGCCGGGCCCGCTCACACTCCGTCCATTGTCCTGTGCCTGTTAATCCGTCTCACTGTTCTTCAGTTCACGTTGATGTGTTGTGAACGAGCTGAAGTGTCACTGAGAGCTGGAAGTCAGACTTCAGAGTTTCAGCATGTGCAGACAAAAAGGCCTCATGCAAATCTATCAGAAGATAAAACAGTTGATCTAAAGGACAGTGAAAGTTGAGATGCACTGCGAGGAAATCCATGACGTCTCTAAATCTTTGCTAATTCGAGTTCAGACGTTTGATGGATGATGATAATTGACATGTTTATTGTGGTGATTGGAGGAGATTTCATGAAGCAGCACAGAAGATGACAAATGTCTTTTCTGTGGAGTCATTTTCAGATTATAGCTACGCCGTCCTCTCATGATGTCTTTAATAGAGACCTCTGTCCTTTGTATAATGAAGTAACAATTTTAGAGAAACATCATGACGCCCATGTTTTTGGATTTTCTAATAAGGATTTCGGGATCGACAGTATCTGTAAAGATTCTGTGAAGAAGCTTCAAAAGATCCATTATTGAAACCATCAGATCACAGATGGAAAAGGTGTGACAGCCTTTTCAGCAGTAGTTTTATGAAATGATGCTTCTTAAAAAATAAATTTCAGTATTGAACGGCAAACGGCACATTTCTGAAATGGAGACAGACAGACAGATAGACAGATGGTAAAGATGATTTAAAGTTGACACATTTTGGGTTACGTGTTCATCATTTCTTGTGAATTTGAAACAATATTTTTTTGGTCTTGATCTGTAAACGCCTGAAGGGCCGACAGACGTCCTCTTTGTGGTGATAACTCCTTGAGTTAAGAACGTTTCTGTCCGGATCAAAGCAACCATTGAACGTCACAGAGAGCTGGGATCAGGAGGGGAGTGCAGCATCAGTCAGGAAGCCGATGGCGCTCTTCTTCTTCTCCTCTCTGAGCTGTCGTAGCAGTTTCTTTTGTTTCTCGTGGTCATTAATGAAGATGTTGGTGTCTTTGTGGGGTTCTACTCTCTTCAGAATTTCTTGCTTGTCATTGTATTGAAATATTTAGCTTCAGTGGATTTTGTAAGACCAGCATCATCATATTTTCCACCTCGATGATTTCTGTAAGCCTGGAGTCTGTTTTAAGGTGGTCTTATACCTTTCTTTGCCTTGATCTCTGTATTTTGAACCTGGCACTCCAGCTATCAGCAGGCTTTTTCTTCTTGGCTGATTTTGCTTATAATTCCTTTTTGCAGACAGATTGTTTTTTGAAATGCGAGCAGTCAGCAGGGCTGTCAGAGATACCCTGGATGTTTCAGTGCTACATGCCTCGGTGGCTTGCACGTCATCCAAGTCTGCGTCCGTCAGACAAGCTCTAAAGGCTTAAATGTCTTTCGGTTGGTGGTTACCTTCAGTACCTCTTGAGTTCCTCCTCCTCTGTGGGTTTTCAACTGTTGGTCAGACAAAATGACATTTGAAGACATCAACTTGGACTTTCCTGACTTTTAAACTCTGTCAGATAAAAGTAATCAGGGATAAGCCTGGTGAGTTCAGTGAGGACATGTGGTATTTCTGCTAGTTTGGACAAGTATACACAGATTACATGTACTTTGTTTTTTATTTTGTTGAAAAAGCTAATTTGATTTAAGTGATTCAATGGTAAATTGATTAATAAAATGTTGGATATTTCTTATATACCAAGTCAGAATAATGGAGTTTGGTTGGTGGCTGGTCCAAAATGTTTTTTTCTGGATGGTCCTGCTAAGGGAATTTGGGCTCCCTAGGTCACTATTACTAAAACTCTGGCTGTGGTTCTGTTTGTAGTAAAGTAAAAGGTTGAGGATTTCTGGTTGTAATGTGTTGGGGGAAAGTAAAAAGTCCACAAAATCCAAATAAAAAACTCAAGAAGCAGAATTTCTGAACTGGACTCACTTTTGTTAAGAATTAAGTTTCAGTGCTGAAAATCAAATGTTCAGCTGTTGGATGTCTGGAGGTTTGTGGAGATTTCTTAAAGCAGATTTGTTGATCCTGGCTCCAGGTCTGGAAGAAAATACTCTTGTGTTCAAGCTCGACAAGTCATGAGACTAGCAGGATTACCTCGGACTGGAGTCATGAGACTGGCTCCAACAAAGAGCCCTGCTGCCTCACATGCTCGTCATATGAACCCACTCAGCTGCATAAAATCAACTCCTTTCTCATCTGCTGAGCTGCACTGATGCCCCAGACCAAGCCAGAACCACCCGGTCCTCACAGAGCTGCCGGGTCCTCACAGAGCTGATGGGTCCTCACAGAGCTGCCGGGTCCTCACAGAGCTGATGGGTCCTCACAGAGCTGCCGGGTCCTCACAGAGCTGACTGGTCCTCACAGAGCCACCTGGTCCTCACAGAGCCGACTGGTCCTCACAGAGCTGACTGGTCCTCACAGAGTTGACGGGTCCTCTGAGAACTGCCTCATCGGTCACTGATTGGTCCACAGTCTGGGCCTGTTTCAGGATGGAGAGACACACCTGTTGAGATGGGAAGTGTCACTGCTGCAGAATGAGTGGTCCACACAGATTTATGATTCATTATCTTCTTCTGAAGATGATGCATCTCAGAGGTTTGTTGGGACTATGAATCTTTGCTATTTGATATCCAGAATGGTGCGTGTGAATGTCAGAAAAATTGAGAGAAAAGTTGTTTGTCTGTGATCAAAAACCAGCTAGTTTCTACATGGAAGTTTCTTCTTTTGATCTCCAGAACATGTGAGTGTGAATGATGTGCACAGTTCACTTCAGGTAATTCTATGTCTTTATTAAGAGCAAATGATATGAATGATACTAGAATCATAATACATCAAACAGCTGTCTTCCCAGGCCTGTTTTCAAGTCCAATGTTCAGAGTTTCTTGCTGTTTTCTAAATTTTGAGGCTACAAAATCTTTGATTCTGATGCTGACAGTCATTTCTTCTAAATATATAAGGTAATATTTTGCTGATTGATTACAGAAGCCTACAAAGGCCTACTACTCATACCTCAGGCATATAAGTACACTGTGCAGCTGTTAGTATAAAATATTTGTATTTCTGAATTGCCTCACAGGCCGGATCAGGCAGTCCAGAGGCCGGAGGTTCTCCCCCCAGTCCTAAAAGTCCTAAACTGAACCAAACTGAGATAATTTCACAACATGAACCACGTGTTTATCATTGTTCACACCAGCTTTAATTTGAAAGTTGAATTGATTTTGCACATTTATTATTACTAACTTGACCACAGAGTGGTTACTGACAAAGTGAGAATGGGAATGTGTTGGTAAACCAGGTCCCTGCTGTGGATCAATGTATAATCTGACACAGGAGCTCCCTCCATTGTGCACTCCATCCAATCAGAGCTCAGCTCTGTCAGGACAGCTTGTTATTGGTCAGAATGGTAAATTAGTATTAAATTCGTGTGAATTTACTTTTATGTTCCAACTTAGTTCCACTGAAATTAAATGATTTTGCTGAAGTTTAAGAATAAAATCCACCAGTTCTGTTCTGGACACTCCCGAAATGAGTGTGAATGAATGTGAAAAATGTCATCACACACAGTCATTAGTGCTGTATGGATTTAAACAGATTGCAAGGACTCTTCGTGTTTTTCTCTGTGCAGCAGCAGCAGCAGCAGCAGCAGCAGGATTAGGACCATAAGAGGATTTCAGGCAGAAAGAAATGGAAAGCTCCACTCTCCCAGTAATTAGCCAGATACATTCAGACATGAGCAGTTTGATGTCTCAGCTGTATGGACCAGCGTCCTCATGGACACATTGTGACGAGGTGAACATGTCCATCTTCAAAAACTGATGGTTTCTTTGTTCTGAAACACTGGGAATTAAATAATTAGATAATTGATTGTGCCTGACAGGTATATTTGGAAACTGGGATCTCTGCTGGAATTCAGAATCAAGTTCTGAGACTTTGAACAGATTGTGGACGGCTGTGAACTTTCAATCAATCATGAGTTTCTTTGTAAATAAGTCTCAGTTTTACGTCTTGCTGATCAAGCTGGAGCTTTTGAGACAGAACAAAGCTGTAAATCTCCAATTTAAAGATCATCTCTTTGATTTTGTCGTTTGTCTTTATTACATGTCCTCTTGTTTTCGTTCTAAAGCTACTTCCTGTTGTGTTTCCTCTATTTTTACTGGATAAGTTAGTAAAAATGAAGTGACATCGGTAATTAATAGCTGCTGTGGAAATATTTCTCTTTATTTAACAGACAAAGATTACGATGAATGTTTTTCTTGTTCGTCAGATAAGAGCTTGTGACTGTGAAGAGAAGCAGCTGTGTTCAAACTCTTGATGTTTCTGGGCTGCTTGTCTGCTGATGTCGTGATCTTTACATCCTGTTTCTCTTCAGACCCAGAAAGCGTGGATTGAGAGAACTTTCCAGAAGAGAGAATGTATCCAGGTCATTCTCAGCAAAGACACCAGCAGGTACCAACACACCTGTCCTGTTTCTTTCATTTAAAAAGACTTCTGAATGCAGGGACTGAATGAAGTGCTGGACCTCACAAAGATAAAGACTTTACTCATATTGCTGCTTCCTGAAATAATAATAATAATAATGATATCTCTCTCTGTTACCAGAGTTAGACTCGTAGTATTCACACACTGTGGTAATGAGACTCGAGTCAAAGAACTGCACTCGTATTCCTCTACTGAGTATTTCCTGGTATGATGGACACTTCAAAACCTCTCTAACCAAATCAAATCCAATCATATCCAGTTTTATTGTCACATATACAATTATACACAGTACAATGTAGTGCCTGTTAGATAGACGTGAATCCAAAATGAAATCCAGAAAATAGAGAAAGTAATGTAATGATTTTCAGTGTTGAGTGTGAGTTTCAGAAGTATCATCAGTGTATAATAATATACATAAGATAACGTGACATCAGTGTAACAGTGATGTATTCCAGCTGGATGGATTATCAGATATATGTGTGTGTACAGTCACTGGTTTACCTGAATGAAGAAACTCCTCCTTATCCTCTGAGTCTGTTGTTGGCCTCACAGAGGTCTTTGATGATCCTCTCAGAACCTCGTCCTGCACCTCCTGTTGTAAGTGTCTTGGCAGTTGACATGTGATGGTGTTCAGCCGACCACACCACCCTTTCAGGACCAGGCAGTCCTTCTTGATACTGTTCCCAAACTAGGAGGTGATGCTGCCTGTCAGGACACTCTCTGTGGTGCAGGTTTCAAAGGTCTCTTGCACCTTGAGTTCAACCTGAAGGCCCTTAGGTGTCTGAGGTGGTAGATACGCTGACAGGCTCATCACCAAGGTGATGCAGAACCTGAGATTTCTGAAGCTGTCCACCCTCTCCACCGAGGCCCCACTGATCCTGAGGGCATGATAATTCTTTTCCTGCTTCTTCCCAAAGTCCACTGAGCTCCTTCGCTTGTCTGACATTCGCAGAAAGGTTGTTCTCCAGGTGAGTCACTTCCTCTGGGTAGACCTCCTCTTCATAGTCAGAGACCAATTATGACTGTTATCAAGAAACTTAATGATGGTGGTGGAGTCAGATGGGTCCTCACAGTCATCTGTGTACAGGAGTACAGCAGGGAGCTCAGAGCACATCCTTGGGGGGTTGATGGTGAGGAGGGATGAGGTGTGGTGTGGAGTCAGCCCGTCAGGAAGGTGAAGATCCAGTTTCACAGGGTGAAGTTAACCCCAGGTCTCCGGTGTTAATCAGGTGATTTATGCCATTGTCTGTGGATCTGCAAACTGTAGCAGGTCCTGGATCAGAGTTAGTGAGGAGGTCATGAAGTATTTCACAAGCCTCTCAGAACCTTTCATCATCACGGAGGTCAGAGGTTGTCATTCATGCAGTGAGATGAAGTTTCTTTAGGTCAGGGACCACTGCCAACAGCTTGGAGCATGTAGGATTAACAGACCAGGCCGGGGAGACACAGTGCATTACATGGACCATTAAAGGAAAGGTTCACTACTTAAACCAGCATTCAGGTGTTCTCATGAATGCTGAACCAGGTTTTTCTTGCTTTAACATTAACAGATCAGGACATGTTTGTAATGCTTGTGATGGAGGACAAAAGCTACTCCTTCATTCTGTGTAAAAACAAATAGTACAGAGAATCTACAGGTAATGTGAAGCTTCAGCAGTTTCAGAGTATGGAGTTCTTTGTGGTTCCTTCCTGATCTGTGGTCACAAAAAGAGCTTTAATATAAAGATTAAGACGTTTGTCTTCTGTCTATTCAAAGTTTAAAATGTGTTTGTTGTTATTCAGGTGCAGCTGTGGTCAGCTGGTGACACAGCACACCTCCATCCCTCCAGTAGCCAAAGAAGAGGGAGCCCCTCTGGTTCAGCTGGAGGTCCAACCCACAGAGAGATGGAGCCCCCAAAAACACACCCAGACCTCCCCCACCGATGCCTATGGAGTCATCGAGTTTCAGGGAGGAGGACAGGTCAACAAGGCCATGGTGCTTAATGCACTCCATGTTTAACATTCAATAATACTAAATGTTTCTGTTGGAGCTCAACAGCACAATTTGTGCATCAGCGGTTCATCAACAGCTCCTCCTTCTCTTCCTCCTCCCCTCTCTCTCCTCCTCCCGCTCCTTCAGTATATCCGGGTGTCCAATGACACTAAACCAGACCACCTGCTCCATCTGATGGTGAAGGACTGGCAACTGGAGCTGCCCACCCTGCTCATCTCCGTCCACGGAGGCCTGCAGAACTTTGACCTGCCTCCAAAGCTGAAGCAGGTTTTTGGGAAAGGACTGATCAAAGCAGCTGTGACCACCGGAGCCTGGATCTTCACCGGGGGGGTGACCACCGGTACGACCAGTGAATGAGCAGCAAAAACTATTCCAGTCTGAGTGCTAAGCTAAGCTAACAACTCCAGCTGCTCACACTGACAGAGAGACACGTTTCGACATGTTCCTGATTAATATTCAAAATGTTGAACCTTTTACTTAACAGCTGTGGCTGCCATTGACAAAGTCATAGATAATTTGTGCAAGAAGCCATTATCGTGAAGTCCTTTCAGTTTTCATTTTGAACAGAATCCACATCAGTTCAAATAGTCACAGACATAATGATGAATAATGTCACTGTCAGGTAAACACTGATTCATAATCAATTATGAAGTTCTGGATGAATCATCACGGCTGCTTTGAAACAGTAATACGTCAGCAGCTGCTATTGCTAACTGAGCAGAAGCTATGAGGCTAAATGCTACATGATGCAGTTAAATTTCAGCTGAGCGTTCAGTCATATTTTTCACTGGAACTGTTTCGAAGTGTTTCTACATGTTCTTTAATCAGCAGAGGATGTTTGTGACGACCAACCAAACGGTGACATGATATCAGATATTATCTTTCTGAACTCTTTGACACTCCATCTGGACCCTGATCGTCTCCCGTGGTCTTTCAGGTGTGATCCGCCATGTTGGAGACGCTCTCAAAGATCATTCATCAAAGTCCAGGGGAAAAGTCTGTGCTATCGGCATCGCACCGTGGGGCATCATCGAGAACAAAGAGGACCTCATCGGGCGAGATGTAAGACAAACCAGACTAAACCAGACCGGACCGAGCCAGGCCTAACTGGACTGAACCGCACTGAACCAGACTGAACCCATTGCACCAGACCATTTCTTATTTTTATGAAAGAAATTAAAACCTTTTTTTAATCAAAAATGTTGAAAGGACGTCTGTATTCAGCTAGTGTGCGTTCAGAAGACTTAGACTTTACTAAACTTAACTATAGAACTAAGAGAAGAAGAATGTTCTCAAAAATATAACTAAGCGTATAAACATGGAATAACAGCAATTCAGTGGATTCCGTGTAAAGTCATTGGTTAATAAATCATCACCACATTAAGAAAAAGACTCGTCCCGCCTCTCATCGATCCAATCACGTCTGGGTGTTGCAGGTAACTCGGCCCTATCAGACGATGTCCAACCCGCTCAGCAAGCTCTCTGTCCTGAACAGCAGCCACTCCCACTTCATTCTGGCCGATAACGGGACCAATGGAAAGTACGGAGCAGAGGTCCGACTCCGCCGGCAGCTGGAGAAACACATCGCTCTGCAGAAGATCAACACACGTGAGTCACACACCTGTGACATGTGACCTGCTGAAACAGCCAATCACTGCACCCTCGTTTGAACGGCCACATAGGAAATGGGGCCGGTGTCTTTGCTCGGCTGGTGTCGGTTCAGGTTTGTGGAGGTACGCCTCTGAGGTTTCCATGATAATACATATGTAGTCTTCATTGAGGTTTTGGACATCTGGACCAGAAAGGATTTCCTCCAGTGTGCTCTGTTGCTGCTGGTACAACTGATTTATCATCTGACTCACGATGGACCAATCTATGCATTCTCGTGCTGGATGCCTACATTACCCACAATGCAACTGCTGACAGTTGTAGCCTAGATGGGTATGTGTTATGCCGGGATCAGACAATACGATTCTAGCCCGATTGTGAGGCAGTGTTTGGTCATGGCCAACCAATTACCAGCGTCGTGTAGTGCGACCAGCTAAACGACCTGTCGTGAAGCGTCTGGGACATCTGACGAGACCCCCGACACAAAGACCAGTATGTCAGAATCTTTTTGTCTTGACTGGTCTAGTGTGACATCTCCCACGTCATGTTCCTGAGTGCTGACCAATCAAGTGCACTCTCCAGAGTGCAGTCAGGTAAACATCACGAGGAGAAGGAGGAATAGGAGGAGGAGAAGGGCAACACAGCGACCATCGTGAAGTCTGATCTCGGCATCATGCTAGAAGCGGCTGATGTACCTGTAGCAGAGGTGTGCTCAGCTCACCTGTCTTTAACTCCACAGATTGTTTCAGGTTCAATCTTAGAATAACTTCCACAAACTCTGCAACCACGAAATGAACAAATAAAAGGACAGAGATGAGAGAAACTGCTGCTGCTCACAGTACTGCTGAATACTTTAGTTCAAAGTCACTGGTCACCTGACTGGTCACCTGTCAGCCAATCAGGGTTGAGATGGTGCTTCGTCTGTTACTCTCTGAGTCGGAACTTTTAGCCTTCAGCTCCGTTCCAGAAGACGTCTGCTGGAAATATAAGACTCCGCCTCCGCTGCCACAGTGAGGCTCACCAGCACTTCCTGTGTCCATGTGACCAATCATGTGACCTGTGGGTTTCCCTTTGTCATCCTATGCCTGGAGCTTTCTGTAAGGCAGGGACAGCAAAGGGAGGCTCAGCCGTCACCTCTGACTGCGGCCACACACACGATACAGATACCACAACAATACACACACCACAACACACAGACACACAGAAAACATCAACATGACTTGACTGGTTGTGTACTTTGTGTACTTGTGCGTGTTTCTGTCGAGGTAAATGTCCTCACAGGGACAGTAATTCTTCTGTCTCCTCCACAGTCACATGATTCAGTTTCATCTGAAGCATGTGACTCCACCACCGAGAAGGTCCAGGCCTCATTCTGCCCCCCAGTATTAACTAACAGCTCAGGAACAGGAAGTAAAGCCACCTGGTCACATGATGATGGACGGGGACAGGTGGTGTCAGGTGGCTAGCTTCTGTTTGCTTTTCTTTCCAGATTAGCTCGCCGTCAGATGGCTTGGCCCGTGGCGCTGGTCATGTGACCTCACAGATGGTAACGACCCACCAGAGTCTCCTCATCACAGACGCTGAGTGTTTTTGTGTGTCAGGTCTGGGTCAAGGCGTCCCTGTGGTGTGTCTGATCCTGGAGGGCGGTCCTAACATCATCTCCATCGTGTTGGACAGTCTGAGGGAGGAGCCTCCGGTCCCCGTCGTTGTCTGCGATGGCAGTGGTCGCGCCTCTGACATCATTTCCTTCGCACAAAGATACTGTGGGGAAGATGGGTGAGTAACATTCGTGTGTCACAGTCCAGCAGGATAGAATCAGGTTCAGCGTGTTCGGGATCCAGTTTGACCAGTTTACATAGACCAGCTGGCTCGTTCTCACCTGGCCAGACTGCAGCGCGGCTCACTGGATGTGTCGGTCAGGAAGCGCAGTCCGTCCTCCACCTGCAGAGCGTCACATGACCATCTGCTGTTTGTCCCGCACAGGTTGCTGAGCGACAGCGTCAAAGATCAGCTGCTGGTCACCATCCAGAAAGCCTTCAACTACAGCCGCAGCCAGGCACAGCAGATGTTCCTCATGGTGATGGAATGCATGAAGAAGAGATCTCTGGTAGGTCAGACCTGATCCTGAGCTGTGTTGCGTTTCCAACGTGATTCATTCTCACCTGTTTTCCATCAGTACAATAAAACTGCTGCGTTCATCCCAAACTCGTCCTGTCATCTGTGTGTCGTTAGTCATGTTTCGCCTCATGATGTGACAACAGGTGAAATCTCTCCTGGTTTACGTTCAGGATGTTTTTGAGGTCACAGGTCAGGCTGGACGTTTGGAGTCCACAGTTCACATCCAGCGCAGCACAGATGCAGTTTTCTCTGCAGACCAGGATCTTCCTGTAATGTGAGTCCAGCAGAACCAGCAGACGGTCTGATGTCTGATCAGATGTTGTAATGAAAAACAAGTGAAACACATCAGCGTGAGCTCGTTTCACTGACGCGTTCAGAGGGTTGTTTTCCTCAATGATTCCTCATGATTACAGCAGTTTTACACAAGGTTCTTAGTTTTCTCTTTTTTCATGATAGAAAATCTTGATCAATAAATTCAATTTCATTTAATTGATTAAATATAAATTAAATTAAAGATAAACATATAATGTTCAATAGTCATGTGATCTATAGCACATTGTCTGTTTGTGATTGGACCACCTGGCTGTAAATGCTACAACACCCATGAGCCTCAGCGGCTGAATTCAAAATGTTTTCGTCAATAAAGTGAGAGTACAGGAGCATGTCGCCATGACTCACTGATCCAGAATCAGAAGCTGAATCAGTTTTATTGTTTGTTAACTGTCATCAGATGTTTTTACAGGCAGGGTTTAAGTCAGTGACGACTGTTTCATCTGCCCCATAATCCTTTGCATACTGTAACTCTGATTAAAAACGGTTACTAAGTTACTCTGATCGATAAAGGTGAGCCCCAGCTCACCGTTAACGTGAAGCCCTGTGATTGGCTCGCTGTCAGTGACATGACTGCTCTCCTTCAGGCTTCTTGTAGCTTTGACCTTTTATCAACAAACCAGACGTTTCCTAACAGAGTTCATCTTCTGCTCTGCTGATGGCGCAGCTTCCTGTTATTGCAGGCTGTCAGTTGGTTAAACTGACTGTAAAACACAGACTGCCTCCACCTCTGTGCACCCCCACCAGCAGACTCTGTAGACCATGTCGCTCTGCTTCCTGATGGAAGACCAGTATGAGACCAGCAGCAGGGTGGACCAGCGCACTGTGACTTCAGCAGTTGTGACATTAACATAATGACAAAGGGTTTACCTTTGACCCAAAACTGCACCACTTAAAGGAGATTGTTCTGTGACCCTCCACCATTTACTTAATCCCACAATCCTCTGCTTCGTGCTGAGAACAGCTGCAGCAGCAGACTGGCCATACATTTAAATAAAATCACATCAGTTCACTTAAAATGATTTGCTGTCAGATTAAAGGGCTTCAGGTTCAGATGTTTCTCCAGTCGGACTCCATGAGGAACAAGCCAGCGCTGACTAAACATGTCTGTATCTACACTTCACCGAGTCGTCCGAGTCAGTTACTGAACTCTGAGGCCAAGTCCACACATTTCAACATTAGCTTTTCATCCACACGCAGTACGCTCAGGCTTAAATCACGTTCAGAAGTCTTCCACCGTGAAGACCTTCAGAGACGGTATGCAGTGGAACGCCGTGGTCTCTTTTGTACCATCATTCTTCCACTGAGGAACAGAAAACGCTGTGCAGAGGTCACTGCTGCAGATTCAATCAAACACTCCCACCACACTGACCCGCTGACTCGGACCTCTCGCTGCAGGCAGTCAATAGCTGATAGCTTTTTTCAGGCATGTGATTGGTCAACGTGGCTTTAGGGTTATATCGCTGCCTGATGGCTTGGAATGCTCGTGATGGCGCCTCAGTTTTTATGATTTCATATGGATTCATATGGACACAGTTTTCAACAAGTACCCATGTTTGTGTGGACTAGTCCTAGAAGTCTTGTTTGTGTCCATGTTTGCAGTTTGTCTCTGGAGATGGTAATGTCTGTCTGTCTGTCTGTCTGTCTGTCTGTCTGTCTGTGTCTGTGTGTCTGCGTTTCTGTCTGTCTGCACTTCTAACCAGGCGATGCATGCAACTCCCCAGGGGTCCCGGACCCCCAGAGGCCCTAGAAAGACCCAGATTCACTTGCAGCCTACTGGTGTCTGGTCGTTTAATTGATTCCACAATGACCATGTAATTAGAATATGAAGTAGGGCGGAAACGGCAGAGTTAGCTCATGTTGTGGCTGCCTAAACACATTCTTAAAAGAAGCTTCATGTTATCAAATTACCATTAAAGAGGCCCAACAGGAAACTTTAACAGGTTAATTGGGCCACTGATGTTAGCATTTAGCAAAGAGCACCACAGTGTAAATGTGACAATATCATTCAGTGCAGTGAGATTATTTCAACATTTCCAATAATAAACAACTTTTTCATGACGCGAACATATTTGACTCTGTTTTTCCTGGTGGGACTGCTTTTTCTGTCTTTGTCCCACCTTTGTCATCTCCTCCAGGCTTGTGTGCAGCTGATCGTCCACACTCCTGGACCCATCAGCATAACATTTGTGCACATTTATGACTGTATGCTCAAGGATTTCTCATGTTTGCAGTGATTCACAGTTTTAGGAAAAATATTTTAGGATTCTGCAAAGGACAAGGAAGCAAAGGGCATTTCTATCTGCTCAGGCCACATTTTGACCTTTAACCTGGCTCAAAACTGACATCCACAGAAAAGTTTGGTCTCGTGTTGAACCGAGAATCTGAAGATTAATTCTGTAATCAATGTGTTATGATCCACTAAAGATCCACTGAACAATACAAGACGGGAACATTTGTGAATTTTTGTGATCTTCACCACCATCTTGACTGTAGATCACAGTGTGTAGATCACAGTGGTGTCTGTTGTGTGTGTAGATCACAGTGTTCAGGATGGGCTCAGAGGGACAGCAGGACATCGAGATGTCCATCCTGACAGCTCTGCTCAAAGGTAACCCATCACGGCTGCAGTTTTCACACACGTCTCTGTCATCACTGGACTGAAGTGTGTTCTCTGTGTTTGAGGAACACCTGGTTTGTGTCTTGGTGTGTTTTCAGGTACGAATGCGTCAGCGTCTGATCAGCTGAGTTTGGCTCTGGCCTGGAACAGAGTGGACATCGCTCGCAGTCAGATATTTGTGTATGGACTGCGCTGGCCCGTGAGTTATAGATTCATCTATTGACCTGTCTTTGTCTTCGTGTTTGTCCTGCTGGGGACAAACGTGGACGCTTTGTTTGATGCCACCATGTTATGTCTCCTAACAGCTGCAGTCACATGCCATCGGCCTCTGCACACCACTTTGTCAGGCCTGAAACACCAGATTTTAAAAAAAAAAGTGAAACAGAGACAGCAGGTGATAGAGAGACAAACAGAGAGAGAGACAGAGACAGCAGCAGACGATGGACAGAGACAGAGAGAGGGAGAGTCCATAAATAAGCATCAAATGAAGCTTGCTCATCAAAAACTGGGGAGGATCCCCTTGGTCCCCCCACAGAGGTCCTGGCTGAGCGCCCAGTAAAAGCCTTAGATTTTCCTCTTACATCTCCAGCTGGAACAGCAGAGGAGGGAGAAACAGATAAGAGCCCAATAAGAAGTCAAGAAGGTCCCAGAAAATGAGAAGAGCCTTCAGCAGTCCTCCAGGTAAAGTCTACGGTCTATCACTGAGTGTGTGCGATGCTGTTTCCGCAGCCTGTGAGCGTTTTACCCACCGACCGGCCGAAAAGTCCCGCAGGCCAGCGGGCGGCGGCAGGAGGAGGAGCAGGGAAAGGAAAAGCCAGAGGCAAGAAAGGAAAAGGGGGCAAAAGCAAACCTGAGCCACCGGAGGAGACGGACCCCCGGAAACTGGAGCTGCTCAGCTGGGTAAGACACAAAGCCGTCATCAACCAACCGTCTGCCATTTCCTTTTTTTTTTTTTTTGCATTTTACAAGCCGCTTTGACATCAGACTGGAGTTCACATTTGCTGATCTCAAAGCAGCTAACTGCTGCAGAACCTCCTCTGGAGCGGGTCAGGTGTGCAGCATCAGTTACCATGGCCATGTAGCCACCTTCCTGACATTGAGAGCTCTGGCTGCCTGCACACCTCCTGATCTCCTCCTCTGAACAGTGTGCAACCTGAAAACTGTAGATGTACAAGTGAACCACACAGCGCTCGCAGTATTCAGACAAGTTAATGACTGCAGCTAAGTCAGGTGACTGCAGGGGGAGGTACTGATGACGATGATGTCACTGCAGGTGAACTCTCTGGAACAGGCCATGATGGACGCTCTGGTGTTGGACAGAGTGGACTTCGTCAAGCTGCTGATTGAGAACGGCGTCAATATCCATCGCTTCCTGACTATTCCTCGTCTGGAGGAGCTGTACAACACGGTGAGACACACCTGAGGACACTGCGACTCTCCTCGGTGTCTGTGTGTGTTCACACCCACCTGTACTAACACCCACCTGTACTAACAACCGCCCCTACACAGGGGAAACAATTTCAGAGCCCAGTGTTGGAGCGACTAGTGAGGACGCTGCCGCCATGTCCCAGTGATGATTCTGGGAATCTGATGTCACACACACACACACACTCACATGCATGAATGTATGGCATGTAGGACTTCACATGTGATAACACCTGTGTGTCATGTGACGTCACATGTGCAGCATTGGTCCACATTCACCAGATGTGCTTTTCAAATGAAAAGACAAAACAAGCAGAATAAAACCAACAAGAATTGGCTGTACAACACTTCCTCAAAGGAGAGTCTCATGCTGGTTTCTGTACAGAGCTACAGTGTGATTAGCCTAGCATGGTATAAAGTTCAAAGGCAGGGGGCTTTGCATTCCCTAAAAAGCTACTGTATAAATGCAAGAATCCGAATTCCTGATGCTAACTTTATTGATAGCAGGCTAACGTAGATTTAGCATGTTCAAGTTCATCACTTTGCGTCCCAGAGACACTAAATTCAAAGATGATGAGCTGAAACCATTAGTCGATCCATTGATTAGCTAATGGACTTTGGAATATGTGCTAACACAGAGAACGGCCTGTGGATTTTGTCCTCCATCTTGTCCTCTGGGATCTCATTGTTAGCAGATTTTCACGTCCAGTAACAGTATGAATGACTTCAGCATCATTCTGTCGACGTTCGTCAGAGGAGACGCTGCCACCAAACAGCCAAAAATCAGTGATTTCAGGGTTGAGTCTTAATCCGTTTGACTCAAGCACAACTGACTGACAGTAAATCTGCACCACTTCTGCTCAGAAAGACGGGAATTCATACTTTTGGTGTCATTGATTTGGTTTGCTGTCGGTTGATTCAAACAGTCCTTGTCGGTGATCCACAGTGTCACACAGCTCAGAAAGATGCTCTTGTGTTGGATTGTGGGTGAAAAGGTTTAAATGATACAAACAGCGTTTGTGCAGGTTTGAGCTCTTCAAATGTTTCTCTTCTCGTTCTGAAGTTCTCGACTTAGGAAACAAAAGCTTTCTGCTTTAACCTCCATAGTCTCATTGACGTGTTTATCTGCAGCTTAACGTCCATCAGTGCTCCACTTCATCTTGTGTTATATCACTGCTGTCTCTAATCTTTATCTGCTTCAAAAAGCTCTTAAAACAACATGTGGCGCTCCTGCAAGTCACATTATTGTCGGCGTGAAGCTCTCCGCCGTGGCCTCACACTGTGTGAAAGCCCTCCAGAGAGAACAAACAGATGGAATCAGGCCGCTAACAGCTGTTCATCACCTCACACACACTTTGACGTGCAGCCATGAAAATTATCCCAATGTCTTAAATTACGTCCATTTTATAGGCCAGTAGCGACAGTTTCGGATCAGTTCATCAGCAGCTTCCTCCTCACCAACATCAACAATAAACACAAATCAAATGAGAAGATTCACATTTCAAACTTTTGTTTTTCACGTTGTTGCAGTACAAACACACAGAAAGAAGGATGAAAAGAGTTCTGACTACTATAAAGACGACATAACCACAATACTAAATACTAAACAGTAACTATGTGCAAAAATGACCAAATAAACAATCTGAGCGCGTCAACAAGGATCAGCAACAAAACGCTTGAAATCCTGTCTGCTGCACCTGCGACTCACCTGAGTGACGTATGTCTGCTCAAACACAGTTAGAATACACAGCTCATGTTAAAGCTGCACTTTTCCAGGCTTTTCAAATTCTTTCTTTTTTTTCCCCGTCAGTCAGTTTTTGTCGTTGTTGTCATTGTTGTTGTTGTTGTCTGACTTTTCATCAGTTTCCTGTTTGTTTGACGTTTTTTCTGCTGTAGAAGTTGGGACCAGCCAACACGCTGCACTTTGTGGTCAGAGACGTGAAAAAGGTGAGTTTTGTGTATTTAAACAGCCTCATATTTAGACTTAGACTTAGACTTAACTTTATATTTGTATTATCTATTTGTTAGAGATGAAGCCACAGCCTGGATCTAATTATTACTGAGGTCATGAGTCTGAAATCAAAGACAGAAGTCCATTTTTATTTCTGGATGTTGACTTACGACAACCTGCAACATCTCAACTGCACCGCTAACGTCTTACGAAACCTGTTGTTCATAATGTCTTCATAATGTGATGTGACCAGACATAAGAGCTGATCTGACATCAGTTCTGATCATCAGATGGATTTTACACTGTGTGACTGCTGCCCAGTATTATGATTGTTGTTGGTGGTGGTTTCTTAGCTGCAGAGGTGCATCCTTCCCTTCCAGGCTTATCTTCAGGTTTTCTGGTCCAGCGGCAATAATAATTCACACTTTATGAACTAAAGTATTTACTACATTTTCCTGTTAGGTTGTCCATTGGCAATAATATTGTCCTACATAATTATGAAATATAATTCCTAATGAAAGTCTTGTTAGCTGAACCTCTGATAAAAGAGCTGATTCAGTGAACGATGTGTAAAACAGTGATTGGTGTTTCAGGGGAATCTTCCTCCAGACTACCAGATCACGCTGATCGATATCGGCCTGGTGCTGGAGTTCCTGATGGGTGGAGCTTACCGCTGCAATTACACCAGGAAGAGCTTCAGGACGCTGTACAACAACCTATACGGCCTCAAGAGAGTGAGCAAACCTCCACTGAACAAAGACCGCAAACGCAGACTCGACGCTGCAGCGACACTGAAACCTCCAGTGATTTTAATGTTTCACTGCTGGTCCACCACAGGGCAGCACATGTCAAAGAGGACCTGTACACTCAGTGCAGGACGCTGTCTGTTGACCCACACCCTTTCACACTGTTCATTAGGACAGAAGTGACAGGGATATTGCCTGTATGTAGAACTCACCTACTCCTGCAGAGAGAGGAGGCGCTGAGGAGGAGCCAGCCTCCTTCTCTCCTCTGTTGGTCTGAATCTGTCTTTCCGTGATTACAATCATCACAACGCTCTCATTTAAAGGACAGGATGATACGTTTATCTCTTAAGGACTTTACTTTGCTGAGATGAAGGAGTGGATTTACACTCACTTCCGGCTTTCAGAAACAGTCAGTATTTCTATTAAACAGCGGAATTTAACTTGACCTCAGCGCTCTGCCCTTTTAGAGGCACAAGCTGAGCGTCGGCTGGTTAATTTGGTTTCGTTGTGAGGCTGCTGCATAGTTCGTGACTCGTGAACAGTGACCGCAATGCTTCATAAACACAAACTCACAGCGAACCACTGCACATGAATACACAGGACACACACACACACAAATCGTAAGGACTAAATATAGAAATGAATGTGACCATCAGGCTAAATGCTACAATGAATAAATGCAAGAACAGCTGTGAACAATTGACAGAGAAGTGGTTGAAGGAAAGAAGTCCCACATGTGGCAAACATACAACATCTGTGAATGAGGACCATCAGACCAGATAATGATCTCAAACACAGGATGATGATCTTTAAGACTAAACATTCTGCAGCATCCCAATTATTGACCGAAGGCTCTGAAGTCTTCCTCTTGATCTGCAGCATCAGCCGGACAGCACAGGTGAAGTATTGTTTCACCTGCTGCTTGATGGCCAGAGGAGATCAGGCTATTGACAACAACCACAAAACTACTGCATGTCACAAATGTTAGAGGATGTTCAGGTCAGAGTGGGCCTGATGTCCAAAGATGACTTCCTCAACAGGACAGACTAACTGAGCTGCTGGGTCCTGGACCCGGGTCCAGGAAGACTCAACTTCAAATGAAATCTGTGGACACAAGTTCTGTCCTGCTCCAGTGAATCTGATATTGATCCATTTCTGCAAGAATAAACTTGGCATATTTTCTCTTACAGCCTAAAGCCCTGAAACTTCTTGGAATGGAGGTTTGTTATTTGTCATTATTTCCAAAACTTGCTGTAAATGAAAGAATATCTGAAAATAGCCAGCATTGGTGGTGGATTCGGTGTCTGACACAAGGACTCGTTCATGTGGTTCCTTCAGGACGATGAGCCTCGTGCGAAGGGGAAAGGAAAGAAGAACAAGAAGAAGGAGGAGGAGGTGGACATCGACGTGGACGACCCCGAGGTCAGCAGGTTTCAGTATCCCTTCCACGAGCTGATGGTGTGGGCTGTGCTGATGAAGCGCCAGAAGATGGCGCTGTTCCTGTGGCAGCGGGGGGAGGAGGCCATGGCCAAAGCCCTGGTGGCCTGTAAACTCTACAAGGCCATGGCCCACGAGTCATCCCAGAGCGAGCTGGTGGACGACATCTACCAGGACCTGGAGAACAACTCCAAGTGAGTCCCACAGAACTAGAGTCCAGGTCCTGGTCAGACCAGATTAGATCTGTGGCAGATCCAGACTGGAATCTGATGTCTTTGATCAAGTCTGAACAAAGAAAAAGGTTCACTGAATGTAAAAAGAGCAGCTGAGCTGATCTCAGGACAGCTTCTGCCGGGGTTAGGGTCCCTGTGTTGCTGTCATGTGATCAGCCCATCAAAGTTTTTCGAAATGTCAAATCTCATCTTATCACACACTGTAAATCATATTATTAACACCATAGATGTAATGTTGTTAATAACGTTAAGAAAGACACATACGTATGAAACCTGGGTCTATAATAAAACTTTTGGTAATTAACTTTATTTTTTATTTTAACATTACATCTATGGTGTTAATAATATGATTACATCACCTTTCAAACAAGAAATGCAGCTCAAAGTGTTTATTAGAAAGAAATGACATGACACTTCACAAAAAAGACAGAACGAGATAGAAAATCTATATAAAATAAGACAGAAATTCGACCCACTTGATAATAATAGTCAAAATAAGAGAGAATAAGGATGAAAGTAAAGAGAATGCACAACAGGAGATGGAGAAAAAAAAACATTGACAAAAGCTGCATTCCTGATTGTCTTTCAGCTGCTGGAAACTTTCAATAAACCAGCAGGTGACCACAGAGGAGCTTTGTATACGAGGAGGACCTTAAAGTCAGTCCTGAATGTTACAGGAAGTCAGTGCAGAGCAGCTGAAACTGGACTCATGTGGTCTCTGCTCTGGGTTCTGGTTCATAGTCGAGCTGCAGAGTTTGGAATGAGCTGAAGTCTCTCAGTGTTTTTCTTCTGGAGGTCAGTAAATCGAGTGTTACAGTCATCGAGTCGGCTTGAATTAAAGGCATGAATCAGTTTTTCCAGTACCTGTTGGTGTATAAATGGTCATTCTTCAGCTGTTTCTGAGGTGAAAATGAAGTTTTGATCACCTTGTTAGAGTTGGAACCACAGTTTTAACATCCAGAGGGCATTAAGGGTCAGTGTTCATGGACCAGAACATTGTGGGAACATAACAATAATGTTGGTTTTACACCAAAAAGACTTGCTCTTTTAATATCCAGAGAACCTTTTGTGGGAATGTTGAAAAAATGTTCCCGCAGCCCAAAAATAATGTTCCCAAATTTTGCTGGTTGTGAATTCAGAGGTAAACATAATTTGCAGAATCAGATTAATAATAAATCATAAAACTGTAAATTCTGATCTATTATTGCAGATTAATCTACCCAGCAGTATATTAAGTAATCATACCAGGTGCAGCATGAATGATGGTCAGTGATCAATAATTATGATGCAATAATTAGATATATTTCTCTGAAACAGCTACATAAAGATTACTTTTACTTTTTATACTTTAAAATGTATTTTCATGTAAATATTTTTTACTTTTACTGAAGTTCAACTTTGAATGCAGGACTTTAACATTAACAGGTCTGCAAGGTGCTGTGTTCAGCCTGAACTCACCTGAAGAAGTTTGCTGACGTGCAGTGAACAGCTCAGCCTGAGGGGGGCGTCAGCGTGTCCATAGACTGATGGTATATTCTCTTTCAGAGAGTTCGGTCAGCTGGCCTACGAGCTGCTGGATCAGTCGTACAAACACGACGAGCAGGTGGCCATGAAGCTGCTGACGTACGAGCTGAAGAACTGGAGTAACTCCACCTGTCTGAAGCTGGCCGTCGCTGCAAAACACAGAGACTTCATCGCACACACCTGTAGCCAGATGCTGCTGACGGACATGTGGATGGGCTGTCTGAGGATGGGCAAGAGCAACAGCCTCAAGGTACCGACAGCACAGCACTGTGGGACTCGGTCAGGTCTCAGGTCTGGACAGGATTTGGACCAGACCCTTCTGGACCTGCGAGATGCTCTGAGAGCATGATTAGGTAAAATGGTGTTTATATGGGTGAGACGCCACCTGGTGTTGAAGTCTGATCTGGATATGGAGCAGGTGTAAATCCAGCAGAATGAGGTCAGATCAGTCAGACCACATCTGGAGGAGGTCTGATCCGATCTATTAATCCTGCTCCCATTTAATAATGTTGATTACAACAGAAGTCATTTTCCTTTTTCCTTTTTCCAGTGATTCTGTTCACTAGAACCCAAAAATATCTGAAAAACATCTGTGACCCTAAAATACAGAAATACATACTAGCAGAAAGAGCGAACTTTACCATCAGCAGTGAGGAAATATCGAGAGTGCACAAGCAGAGATACTGTCGCCGTAAAAATACCAGCTGTACTGCTTTCGGGTTGTGTACAGTGTGTTGTAGTGTTTGTGTGCATCCTGTTCTCCATCCTTCAGTGTGACCTGATGATGATGACGATGATGATGATGATGATGATGATGATGATGATGATGAAACAGCTGACATGTGTCATTTAGTCAGAGGAAGAAGGGCGGAGGATCGCTGTGACGTGATGTGGCAGCAGGTGATGGAGGTGCAGATGCAGCGTCGGGACGCAGCGTTCAAGCTAAAATCTGCCCTCCATCTGCTCTTTGAGCAAATGTTCCTTCACAAAAACGCAGTTTGAAGTGAGCGATGGTCGCCTGTGTCGCCTCCTCCTCTGGTCCACATGTTAATGACCCTGGTTACATATTTATCTACATATGGAGAACTGATCACAGTGAATGATGAGCAGATAAACGATTCACAGAAGAGAACAAAAGTTTTCATCACTTCATCAGCTGATTAGAGGAAAAGCAAATAACTGAAAGAAAGCTTTTGAGTTTTGTTCACTCTGATGGACAAACATCTTGACTGATGAAGAATTCTGTCCTCATCTCCTCTCCAGGTGATTTTAGGGATCATTTTTCCCCCTGCAATTCTTCTTCTGGAGTTTCGTCTTAGAGACGAAGCTTCGTATCATTCGTCCAAAGAGAACGAGGACAGCAAAACTAAAGACGAGGACAACAGATCCAGCAAGGTACAAAACCAACAGAGCAGCTCCGTCGGAGACAATTCTTTCAGTCCACATCAGTGTGAGTGATGAACGGTTTGTTTCAGGACGCCGTGTCCAACGTTGACTCCATGTCCAAGAAAGGAGATGAAGAAGAAGAGCAGAAGAAGCACAGGAGGAGGACTCCCATCGGGAGGAAGATCTACGAGTTCTACAATGCCCCCTTCACGAAGTTCTGGTTCAACACGGCAAGTTTTCACAGCACATAGCTTAGCTTAGCATCAATACAACAGGAAGTCACTGCTCCCCACCAAGAAACAATTCAAAACGTGAGTCTCCGAAAGTGACAAACAGGAAAAACAACAAGTAAATAAAAGCTATGAAGATATATGCTGCATTTAAGATACACATTTATATATAAATGTGTGTTTATGCCTCATAAATATAATGTATATATTATGATTATGTCATAACTGGACATATAAATACTAACCATGACAGACGTATGTTTACATAACACAACCCCGACTCCAAACAGGTTGTGACACCATGTAAAAATAAATCCAAATAAAATGCAGTTATTCTTTGTACTTTATTCAGTTTATTCAAGTGAATAGAGTACAAAGATATTTATTGTTCAAGCTGATAAACTTCATTGTTTTTTGTAGATATACACTTATTCATAACATTCACAAGCTGGTTCAGGGTCAGTTTGTGTTCCATCAGCTGTTCTTTACAGGCAGTGTTTGGAGCTGAGGACTCTTTGTCCTATCTTGTTCTTCATAATGTTCTACACAGTCTCAAAGGGGGACGGGTCTGGAACCTGAACTCTGTGACTATGAAGCTGCTGTAACAGAGTGTGGCGTTCACTGACAGCAGCTTCATGTGTTCATCTCCTTCATCCATCATGTGTTCACAAAGTGGTGAACTCTCTCCATCCTCTGTGATCGACTGAGTCTTTCCAGGACGCCCCTTTCACACCCAATCATGATCTTCTCACCTGTTACCAATCAGCCTGTTTACCTGTGGAACGTTCCAACCAGGTGTTTTTGGAGCGTTCCACATCTTTCAGTCTGTGAAATGTGTTGCTGCATCAGATTCACAATCAGCAGATATTTACAGAAATCAATGAAAAACATGAAATATATTGACTTTGAGCTGTTCTCAGGTCAGTTTGTGTCAGAGAGGATCAGATCAGCTGATCACTTCCTGTTTGATGTTTGAGTCTCAACATCTTTTGGGTTGTAAAATAAACAGTAAAAATGATCTACTTTATAAATAATGAACTAGAGGAAACAATATAACAAAACACAATCGGACTTTGACAAAATATGGACAGATGTTCTTATACAGTGCTGTAATAATAATAATAATAATAATAATAATAATAATAATAATAATAATAGTAGTAATAGTAGTAGTAGTAGTATAACCAGTGTAAAACCGAGCATGCAACCTGAATATGAAGTTTTGTGTGTGTGTGTGTGTGTGTGTGTGTGTGTGTGTGTGTGTGTGTGTGTGTGTGTGTGTGCGCGCGTGCATGTCTCAGATTTCTTACCTGGTGTATCTGATGTTGTATAACTACATCATCCTGGTGAAGATGGAGCGATGGCCGTCGCTGCAGGAGTGGATCGTCATCTCTTACATCATCACTCTGGGACTGGAGAAAGTCCGACAGGTAAACACTGGAACTCAAATATATGTTATTACTTAAACATGTGGTAGGACTAAAAACAGGGTAACATCTTAGTGGTAATATTGAGTTTTTTCCATTAATTCCGTCCGTCTATCGACACAAACGCTGCGTTAAAGTCTGGACTCTCTGGGACGCACAGCGCTTGAAAGACTCTTGTGATTTGACTGATGCAAACCACTTCAATCACAACAGACAGCAAACAAATGAATTCTTATAAAATTAAGGCAACTCACCTCTCGCAGCGTCATGATCTAATCGAGTAAAATATTTAGTCCAAAACACTTATTAATCCACGGAAAGATGTTTTATCGTTTCAAATCCATCGACAGACAAGCTAATTTTCCATGTTTGCCTCGAACAGCCAATGAAATTGTGAAAACAAGGATATTTGGTTCCAGCCAAATGTTACACAGGGTTTGAAATAATGAATAAAGTAAATTGCCTCATTGTCTCATTGTGTTTTCCAGATAATAAGGCCCAGATATAATCATCTGCAGGCATCTATTTGATATATATTCAAAACATTCAGGCGGAAATCAAACTTTCTCCTTCAGTCTGTTCAAACTTCAGTGATTCTGACTGTTGGAGATGAAAGTTCAGAGTGTTTCCTTTGAAAAGACTCTGAAGCCATGCATGGACTCCACAAGGTTCAAGAACAGCTCTCAGTTTACTTTATATGTCTTGGCTGTGTGTTTTAGGCTAATTGACAGCAATGTTTGGTATGACATAGGGATAAAATGCAGTAGATGGTTAATAATCGCAGTAATAACTGAGATTATTAACTAATTTATAACTAATAACCATGTTATCTCAGTAATAACATGGTAATAATTCTAGGTAGTATAAGTGGAATATCAAGTGCTGGAGGTAATGCAGTGATACTTTAATAAATAGATGGTGATATAGGGATCATAAATGGAGTAATTTTGGGGTAATCTGTATACAGTAGTGATATCATTTTGGTTTCATGTTGGCACTGTACCTAATATCAGTAATGTCAGTGCACTTGAGTAACAAGCTGTGCTCCGTCAGCATCTGCTATGTCTGCTTCTGGTGGCACGGTGGCAACACTGTCGCCTCACAGCAAGAAGGTCCCGGGTTCGAATCTCGCTGCGGGCACCGGGTGTGTCCTCCACCATGCTTCGGTGTTCTCCCCGTGTTCACCTGGGGTATTCTCCGTAAAAATATACCATCCATCCATCCATTCCCACCCGCTTATCCGGGGCCGGGTCGCGGGGGCAGCAGTCTGAGCAGGGACGCCCAAACTTCCCTCTCCCCGGACACTTCCTCCAGCTCCTCCGGGGGGACCCCGAGGCGTACTCTACTCTGAGCCTTTCCCGGGTGACAGAGCTCCTCACCCTATCTCTAAGGGAGTGCCCCTTTCATTTCAGCCGCTTGTATCCGGGACCTCGTTCTTTCGGTCATGACCCAAAGTTCATGACCATAGGTGAGGGTAGGAACGTAGATTGACCGGTAAATTGAGAGCTTCGCCTTTCGGCTCAGCTCCTTCTTCACCACGACGGACCGATACAGCGACCGCATTACTGCTGCCGCTGCACCGATCCGCCTGTCAATCTCACGCTCCATTCTTCCCTCACTCGTGAACAAGATCCCAAGATACTTAAACTCCTCCACTTGAGGCAGGATCTCTCCCCCAACCCGGAGGGAGCAAGCCACCTTTTTCCGGTCGAGAACCATAGCCTCGGACTTGGAGGTGCTGACTCTCATCCCAGCTGCTTCACACTCGGCTGCGAACCGTCCCAGTGCACACTGAAGGTCCTGGCTCGATGGAGCCAACAAGAGAACATCATCCGCAAAAAGCAGAGACGAAATCTGCCGGCTCCCGAACCGAACCCCCTCCGGTCCCTGGCTGCGCCTAGAAATTCTGTCCATAAAAATAATGAACAGAACCGGTGACAAAGGGCAGCCCTGGCGGAGTCCAACATGCACCGGGAACAGGTCCGACTTACTGCCGGCAATGCGGACCAAGCTCCTGCTCCGGTTGTACAGGGACTGCACAGCCCTCAGCAGAGGGCCTGCAACCCCATACTCCCGGAGCACCTCCCACAGAATGACGCGAGGGACACGGTGGAATGCCTTCTCCAAGTCCACAAAACACATGTGGACTGGTTGGGCAAACTCCCATGAACCCTCAAGCACCCTGTGGAGGGTATAGAGCTGGTCCAGTGTTCCACGGCCGGGACGAAAACCGCATTGTTCCTCCTGAATCCGAGGTTCGACTATCGGCCGGATTCTCCTCTCCAGTACCCTGGAATAGACTTTCCCAGGGAGGCTGAGGAGTGTGATCCCCCGATAGTTGGAACACACCCTCCGGTCCCCCTTTTTAAACAGAGGGACCACCACCCCGGTCTGCCAGTCCAAAGGCACCGTCCCCGACTGCCATGCGATGTTGCAGAGGCGTGTCAACCAGGACAGCCCTGCAACATCCAGTGACTTGAGGTACTCAGGGCGGATCTCGTCCACCCCCGGAGCTTTGCCACCGAGGAGCTTGCAGACTACCTCAGTGACTTCAGCCTGGGTGATGGACGAATGGACCTCCAAGTCCCCAGTCTCTGCTTCCTCTGCAGAAGACATGACAGTGGGATTGAGGAGATCCTCGAAGTATTCCTTCCACCGCCCGACAATATCCCCAGTCGAGGTCAGCAGCTCCCCACCTCCACTGTAAACAGTATTAATGGAGAGCTGCTTCCCCCTCCTGAGGCGCCGAACGGTTTGCCAGAATTTCTTCGAGGCCGACTGGTAGTCCTCCTCCATGGCCTCCCCGAACTCCTCCCAGACCCGAGTTTTTGCTTCTACAACCGCCCGAGCTGCTGCCCGCTTAGCCTGCCGGTACCTGTCAGCTGCCTCAGGAGTCCTATGAGCCAACCAAGCCCGATAGGACTCCTTCTTCAGCTTGACGGCATCCCTTACTTCCGGTGTCCACCACCGGGTTCGGGGATTGCCGCCATGACAGGCACCGGCGACTTTACGGCCACAGCTATGGACGGCTGCATCAACAATGGAAGTGGAGAACATGGTCCATTCAGACTCGATGTCTCCAACCTCCCTCGGAATCTGGTCGAAGCTCTCCCGGAGGTGGGAGTTGAAGACCTCCCTGACAGCGGATTCCGCCAGACGTTCCCAACAGACCCTCACAGTACGTTTGGGTCTGCCAAGTCTGTCCCGCTTCCTCCCCTGCCAGCGGATCCAACTCACCACCAGGTGGTGATCAGTTGACAGCTCAGCCCCTCTCTTCACCCGAGTGTCCAAGACATACCGCCGAAGGTCAGATGATACGACTACAAAGTCGATCATTGACCTCCGACCTAGGGTGTCCTGGTGCCACGTGCACTGATGGACACCCTTATGCTTGAACATGGTGTTCGTTATTGACAAACTATGACTAGCACAGAAGTCTAACAACAGAACACCACTCGGGTTCAGATCGGGGAGGCCGTTCCTCCCAATCACGCCCCTCCAGGTATCACTGTCGCTACCCACGTGGGCATTGAAGTCCCCCAGCAGAACGATGGAGTCCCCGGTTGGAGCACTTTCCAGTACCCCTCCCAAGGACTCCAAGAAGGCCGGGTACTCTGCACTGCCGTTTGGCCCATAGGCCGAAACAACAGTGAGAGACCTATCCCCGACCCGAAGGCGCAGGGAAGCAACCCTCTCGCTCAGCGGGGAGAACTCCAACACATGACGGCTGAGCTGGGGGGCTATAAGCAAGCCCACACCAGCTCGCCGCCTCTCACAGCGGGCAACTCCAGAGTAGAAGAGAGTCCAGCCTCTCTCAAGGAGTTGGGTTCCAGAGCCCAAACTGTGCGTGGAGGTGAGTCCGACTATCTCTAGTCGGTACCGCTCAACCTCCTGCACTAGCTCCGGCTCCTTCCCCCCCAGCGAGGTGACATTCCATGTCCCCATAGCCAGAGTCGTTGTCCAGGGTTTGGGTCGTCGGGGCCCCCGCCCACGACTGCCACCCAAAACACAAAGCACCGGCCCCTTCTGGTCCTTCCTGCGGGTGGTGGGCCTACGGGAAGCGCTTCCCGTAGGCCCACCCTTCCCGTAAAAATATACCCCCACTAAAAACATGCAAGAAGATCACCACCTGACCAATGGTGACGCCGAAGAATGGGTCCCCGGGTGCCGGTCTGGCTGCCCACCGCTCCTGCCGCGGAGGAGGGACGACCAGGATGGGTTAAAGGCGGAAGTCAAATTTCACCTCCGTGTGCCGTGCTCGCATGTGTGTGTGACAAATAAAGGGGAATGTCTCCCCCCGATTCTTCTTTTTCTTCTTCTTCTGATGGCAGCACCAAGCCCAGGTGGGTTCCTGTCCTGCCCGTCTCACAGTTGTCTGGGAGCAGTGTGAACTGCGATGGCACTCCCTCCCCCTCCGTCGAAGGACCTCATGAACCAGCTGTACACCCAGTCAAAGCCAAGTGTGACCCACCAAACGATAGCGCACATTTTGTCCACTGTTTGGGGCTCACATGGTTGTTTCTGCACAGGGGTGCAGAATCATAGATCTTGATGAGTTGGGGCAAGACAATTGACTCGTACAGCGTGGGGTTTGGATCAACCTGAGGTCAGTCATCAAACAGGCAGGGGGCTGTGAAGTCCATCCTTCATTGGACGGTGGTGGAGAACCTGATGTGGCACGACTGTGTCATCCACCTTTATTCAGTCATATCTCAGAGATATGACGTTCAACACCATCTCTCATTCGGTGCTTCGTGCTACATCTGTAGCCGCACCTCCCGGGTCAGATTGATGCTGTTTGGTCATGCCAGCAGCATGCAGGGAGAGCATTGTTATGGTTGGACTATGCTGCTCTTTTCCTTTTACTTTAATGGTAAAAATACTTTCAAGTACTGCGTCCTGGGAACACAGATGGTGTTTTCTCTGTGAATGTTAACATTATGGTTAAATTGCTTTAAAATGTGCACCACAGTCATTTGCTGGAAACACATGTACTTAATTCCATGTAATAAAAAGTAAACTAAGTCAAATGTTTTCTACTCTGAACAAGAAGCCCTGTACATACAATCAAGTCTGAAACTGGAGAAAGTATTATTTCAATAAGTATCTTATCAAAGACGAAGTCAGTCGTTATGAATCAGTACTGACATCCAGTCCAGCTAAACTCTGCCCCCCTCTGCCACAGATCCTGATGTCTGAACCAGGGAAACTGAAGCAGAAGATCAACGTGTGGTTGGAGGATTACTGGAACATCACAGACCTGGTGGCCATCTCAGTCTTCCTGCTGGGTTTACTGCTGCGGCTGCAGAGTGAACCGTCCATGGGCTACGGACGCGTCATCTACTGTGTCGACATCATCTTCTGGTACATCAGAGTCCTCGACATCTTCGGAGTCAACAAGTACCTGGGACCCTACGTGATGATGATTGGCAAAATGGTACAAATTCCTGTGATGACATAACAGATACAGTTCATCTTAACTTTATTCTTAAAGAAAATGTGCATTTACAGTCGGACTGACAACTCAAGCAACTCAAAATCCAAACAATTTAACATCTAAATCTTTAGTTTCATACATGCAGATTCAGACTGAAATACATCCTGTCCTCACAGACTGCTATTCGTAGAAAAGAAATACTTAAATTTAAAGATATTTCCAAAAACAAAACAAAAATAATAAAGTATAATTAAAGTAGTATGGTTAAAGTGCATAGTATTTACATTAAAAGTTGAAGTGTGAAGGATTTATGGGGATCTATTGGCAGAATGTAATACAATATTCTCTTATATTGTGCTTTCAGTGCCTTAGAATGAGCTCTTTTATATGTACAGAGGGAGCAGTCCTCGTCCTCAGAGTCCACCATGTTGCACCGCCATGTTTATGGTAGCCCAGAACGGACAAGCCAAACACTGACTATAGGGGGGATCATTTTAGTGGCCACTGAAGGTTTTCCTACATGCTTGGAAGGGGAGGGTGAGACGAGGGCTGTTCAGCTGATTGCAATCTGCAACTTCACCACTAGATGCCGCTAAATCCTGCACACTGGCCCTTCAAATGGGTAGAAAGATAAATAAGTAACACAGCACAATAAATACATGAGCCAGAATAAATATATGAAACCATGAAGAATGGTTGATTGTTCTTGTCATTTTCTTCTTGATGAATGAGCTTTTTAGCAGCAGCTGGTCAAACAAAAACTATTCCAGAAACATCAGTGATGATAATAAAACTCTGTTTGATGGAAGACAATGGAAGTCCATGAATAAACACTCTGGTCTGACCGTCCACCAGATGATCGACATGTTGTACTTCGTGGTCATCATGTTGGTGGTCTTGATGAGTTTTGGTGTAGCTCGGCAGGCCATCCTCCACCCGGATGAGGAGCCAACATGGCGTCTGGCTCGAAACATCTTCTACATGCCGTACTGGATGATCTACGGAGAGGTGTTTGCAGACTCCATAGACCGTAAGACTAGAGTTCATAGTAAGACTTCCAGTGAGACAGTCCTTACCTGTTAGTCCTCACCTGTTAGTCCTCACCTGTTTGTTCTCACCTGTTAGTCCTCACCTGTTTGTTCTCACCTGTTAGTCCTCACCTGTTAGTCCTCACCTGTTTGTCCTCACCTGTTAGTCCTCACCTGTTTGTTCTCACCTGTTAGTCCTCACCTGTTTGTTCTCACCTGTTTGTTCTCACCTGTTAGTCCTCACCTGTTAGTCCTCACCTGTTAGTCCTCACCTGTTTGTTCTCACCTGTTAGTCCTCACCTGTTTGTTCTCACCTGTTTGTTCTCACCTGTTAGTCCTCACCTGTTAGTCCTCACCTGTTAGTCCTCACCTGTTTGTCCTCACCTGTTAGTCCTCACCTGTTTGTTCTCACCTGTTAGTCCTCACCTGTTTGTCCTCACCTGTTAGTTCTGACCTGTTAGTCCTCACCTGTTTGTCCTCACCTGTCAGTTCTGACCTGTTAGCCCTCACCTGTTTGTCCTCACCTGTTTGTTCTCACCTGTTAGTCCTCACCTGTTAGTTCTGACCTGTTAGTCCTCACCTGTTAGTCCTCACCTGTTAGTTCTGACCTGTTAGTCCTCACCTGTTAGTCCTCACCTGTTAGTTCTCACCTGTTAGTTCTCACCTGTTAGTTTTGACCTGTTAGTCCTCACCTATTAGTCCTCACCTGTTAGTTCTGACCTGTTAGTCCTCTCCTGTTTGTCCTCACCTGTTTGCTCTCACCTCTTCGTCCTCACCTGTTTGTCCTCACCTCTTAGTCGTCACCTGTTAGTTCTGACCTGTTAGTCCTCACCTCTTAGTCCTCACCTGTTAGTTTTTACCTGTTAGTCCTCACCTCTTAGTCCTCACCTGTTAGTTCTGACCTGTTAGCCCTCACCTGTTTGTCCTCACCTGTTTGTTCTCACCTGTTAGTCCTCACCTGTTAGTTTTGACCTGTTAGTCCTCACCTATTAGTCCTCACCTGTTAGTTCTGACCTGTTAGTCCTCACCTGTTTGTCCTCACCTGTTAGTTCTGACCTGTTAGTCCTCACCTCTTAGTCGTCACCTGTTAGTTCTGACCTGTTAGTCCTCTCCTGTTTGTCCTCACCTGTTTGCTCTCACCTCTTCGTCCTCACCTGTTTGTCCTCACCTCTTAGTCGTCACCTGTTGGTTCTGACCTGTTAGTCCTCACCTCTTAGTCCTCACCTGTTAGTTCTGACCTGTTAGTCCTCACCTGTTTGTCCTCACCTGTCAGTCCTGGCCCGTTAGTCCTCACCTGTTTGTCCTCACCTGTTTGTCGTCACCTGTTAGTTCTCACCTGTTTGAATTATAAAATTATTTTTCTGACGATTCGTTAGAAACTTTGGATCAAAACAAACCCTTTTCATGTTGCACTTGAATCTGAAAATTTTGCCTTTTTAATCTTCTTGTCCTTCCTTCTGTCTTTCATTTCATTTTCTTGAAACATGAAGTTTCCACTTTCTCTTCGTGTTGTTTTTGGTTTTCTTTTCTTATTTTCTGTCTCTTTTACTGCTGACGGATAGTTTATGCAATGGAAATCAATCGTGAGTATCTCAGACTGTTCAGCTCATTATTTATTTCTAGCAAAGACTGAAAATAAAGATGGACGATGTGTCTCCACTTCCTCCCACTGTACAAAAATGAAGCCAAACTATTCTGGATAAAGTTGCTTGAAATGTTTTAAAGTGAGGGAGCAACACTGGATTACAGGCTGCATCTCTTCCTGTTAATCCTTCATTTGTCCAGAACAGGAATGGTGGACCCTGCCACCAAAAGTAGAAAGCAGAAGTACTATTTTCTACTTGACGACTAAATGTGAACTGAGTGAAGAGTTACTGCTGAAAAAGACACAAATAAAATCAAAATGAGATTTGACTGCACGTGCCAGAGGCAGAAGTACTGCAAAGGCCAGATCCAGAGAAAGGAGGCAAACATCCAACAGGGGGCAGACAAGAGTCAACGTCAGGCAACGTCCTGGGAAACAAATCAAACGCCCCTAAACACTGGAAACCAGTGGAAACCACTGGCAGGCAGTGGAAAGGTACAGAGATGAACTGGTCAGGAGTTAAATACTCAGTGGAGGGAAGGCTGACGTAGGCCAGGTGAAACTAATCAACAATCACAAAGGCGGGAAAACACACAAAGAAAGGAAGTAAAACAAAACACGACACATGAGGAGAGTAACTTTCAAAATAAAACAGGAAACAAACTAAGCAGACCCCAAAACCATAACATGAAGGACTTTTACTTGTAGTGTAGTATTTTTATAGTGTGGCATTAATACTGTTACTGAAGTAAAAGCTCTCAATACTTCTAAGAGTGCCACTGCTTAACCTTCCACATCATCAAAAATCTGAGTGAAGACTTGAGAGTTTTAATCCAAAAAGTGGACACTCTCCGTGTGTCTTTCCTCCCTTCTTCACCTATTTATTTCTAAAAGACATCCCATGATGCTGAATATCAGCATTTGCTTTGTTGTACCAAGGCCAATAATCCGCAGTCCTTTAGCAGGAAAATATAATCCAGGATTAAACGTGGCAGTTTCACACATGTGGGTGGATATTAGATACCAGTGTCGTCCTTATGAGTGCCCTCTGTGTAAAATGGACATTATTGAGACTGAGTGTTTGTGTCTCAGCTCCGTGTGGAGACAACATGTACGATGAAGACGGGAAGAAGCTTCCTCCCTGTATCCCTGGAGCCTGGCTCACTCCAGCCATCATGGCCTGCTACCTGCTGGTCGCCAACATCCTGCTGGTCAACCTGCTCATCGCCGTCTTCAAGTCAGTGTTCACCACCTGATCTGAGAGGGGTCAACCTGCAGCCTCGCCTCAGACTAGACCCAACCAAGTAGTTCTGGTGCCCAAAGCGTCTCATGTAGTAGACAGACCTCAGATCAGTTCCTGTTTAAACACACTGCAGCAAAGATCAAACATCCTGTTGTCACAGGAAGAGGAAGCTCATGTCTGGAGGAACATGTTTCCAAAATAAAAGTCCTGGTAACTTCAGTGTCAGGTTTCTCTCGTTCTGCTTACATTTTCATGCATTGATATGAAAAGAAAGCAACAGAAAATGGAGGAAAGGAAAGAGGGGAATAAAGATAAGACAAATGAACTGAGCGCAAAGAAAGGAGAACAGAAAAAACAAAGAAAGGGAAACAGAGCAACCAAAGAAGAGACAAAGAAAGAAATGAGAAAAGGAAAGAAACAAAGGCAGACATGGCTGAAGACTAGTCTTATGATCTGTTTTCTCTGATACCTAAAGGTGAAGTGATCTTCACTGTAAAACGGATCTGTCACAATTACAAACAGCTGATCTGAGATCTTTTGTTTCCAGATTCTGTTTGTGTATTTTCACCACATTAGTTTGACAGTTCAAATCAGTTTTTACTCAGTGAGTAAACCTTTAGCATGATGCTCAGTTTGAACAGCTGTGAAGGATTAGAGGACGATCTACAGACAGCTGTCCTGGAAGACATGGACCTGAGCAGAAACAGAAAATCACAATCAATAAAATGATAAAATCTTCATGTGAAATCTTCTTTCAGTGAAACCGCCGCCCTCTTCCTCTCCACAGCAACACGTTCTTCGAGGTAAAATCCATCTCCAACCAGGTGTGGAAGTTCCAGCGGTATCAGCTGATCATGACCTTCCACGACCGTCCCGTCCTCCCTCCCCCGCTCATCATCTTCCCTCACATCTACATCGTCCTGAAGAGGCTGTGCTGCCGTTGCCGACGAATGCCAGAGGGCGATCACGACGACCGCGAGAGACGACTCCGTAAGATCTGGTTCACTGAGTCTGTGTGACAGCATCACCCACGACTCAAGATTCAGAAGAGATTAAATCCCGTTTGTTCCCTCAGAACTGGTGCTGAGTGCAGATGAGCTGAAGAGTCTGTATGAGTTCGAGGAACAGTGCGTCGAGGAATATTTCAGAGAGAAAGACGACGAGAAACAGTCGTCCAACAACGAGAGAATCAGAGTCACATCTGAGAGGTCAGGATTATAATAAGACACCCACATCTAAAGAGATGTTCAAGCTTTCATTTTTTCCATTGCATCTTCATCATTTGCCTTTTCTAAAATGCTCTTTGTTAATACATTTTCTGTTAATTTTCTCTCTGGGTTTAGAAACCCATTGACTTTTCTCCACAAACCTGCTTCTGTCGTTAGTGCTGTCTGCCTTTAGAGGGAAGACTTGTTGAGACAAATAATCCCAAACTGAGGACATGATTGATCACAACTGAATTTAGAACTGCACTTTCTTATCGTTTGGTGGGTAAAGCCTGTGCAGATAACAGTGATAGCAGCATGAAGATAACGCACTGACAGCAGTAAAACCAAGAAAAATGTATTTATAGTGGAAACAAGCGAAAGTTGTCCTGGTGTCAGCCCTGTCTGTCCTCTGTTCAGGGTGGAGAACATGTTCATGCGTCTGGAGGAGGTGAATGAGAGGGAGCAGTCAATGAAGGCGTCCCTGCAGACCGTGGACCTCCGCCTGGCTCAGCTGGAGGAGTTCTCCAGCCGGATGGTGAATGCTCTGGAGAAGCTGGCGGGTGTCGACCGTGCCGAGCTCGTCCGCACCCGATCCAGAGGATCGTCCATCTGCGAGCCGGCCTCTCTGCTGCGACACAGCAGCATCAACAGCGCAGACGGGTACAGCCTGTACCGATACGAGCTGGAACACGACGACAAGATCCCAGTATCCGGAGACACGGAGGGGCACGACAGGAGGGTCCAACTGAGTCCAGAGAGACGAGGGGGAAACACCGAGGGAGGAAACACAACAGGCAGGAGAAGCATGAGCACATTTTAAGACAGGACTTTCAGTTCTAAATAGGATTATACTTCTGAGCATTGTGTGGATGACCAGTTAATGTTCACTGAGTATGTTGCTTCTGTCACTCTGTCATGTCGACTAGGAAAACATTGTAAAGATCAGGGCGTCTTTGACAGAGTTCTACTCAACCCCTCACACTCATTCTGGTCACCTCTCACTTCATGGTGAGGGTTGAACCAAGGACAGCTGGACTTGGTTGTAGAAACTTACAATTACAATCAGTCATTTGGCAGACGCTTTTATCCAAAGCGACTTACATATGGATTTACACACCAATGGCACAGCATCGGGGGCAGTTTTGGGGTTCAGTATCTTGCCCAAGGATACTTCGGCATGTTGAGGCCAGGGATTGAACCACCGATCTCCTAATTGGCAGACGACTGTTCTACCTCCTGAGCCACAGCCGCTCCACTTGAAAATGTTTCGTCTCATCCAAGAGGCTTCTTCAGTTCTGACTGACTGGTGGGGAGTCCCAGGTATTTGACCTCTGTCGGGTCGACATCAAGGTCATCGATACCACCTGGGTCGCTCGTGCTCCTGGCTGTGAAACTGTAGTTGTTATAGTGATCGAAGTTATCACCTGAAGCTAATTGTGAAAAGCTGTTAAATCTCCTTGCAGGAGATGAAAGGACAGTATTGTAGGTGGGGGATAAGTGAGGAATGCACAGACTTGTATATCTTCTTCTGACAACTGTAAAGCCCTTTGTAGCATCTGTCTGACCACTTACTGCTGCAGGTTTGATAGGCCCACATCAACACCTATCCCCCACCCTGTCCTGGACTACAAACAACAACTTTCACACCCCCTGCACCTTCTTTGTCTTCTAAAGTCACTTGAAGACCAACGTCTTCTGAGGGTACTTACCTAATATACCTCTCCATCTATCTCTGCATCCTCCTCTAGCTCTTTTCCTAAATAAACAAATTTTTAAGCCGTCATTTATTACTTGATGCACCTGCAGCCTGGTGTCTCTTGACTCAGGTGGAGCATGAACTGCGTGTTGAGACACCTATTCTAGGGCGTCTCCTGGATCTACTTTGCCTGGATTGAACTTCATTAGTGTGTCGCTTTGGAGCTTCTGCCAAATGAATAAATGTGAATGTAAATATGTGAAGTGTTTTAACTGAAATGTGTCAAATCTGCATTAAAAAGGGGCTGAGGTTGATTTGAGTTGATGTGAACTTGTGCTTCCTATTTTTAGGTGAGATGAACGAGTTTGGGTCGACTCTAGAGGTTAGAGGACTGAGGGAGAGGACTCAGTCTCTGTCCAACGTCGACATCTTGATCTCCCCCTGTGACCCCGACAACAGTCCCTCCAATGTCTTTCCAGCTTCACCTCAGTGTGACACGACCGAAAAACCAGCAGAGAAAACCCGACTGGAGGCAGCAGTGTCCTTCCCTCTGGAGAGGTCAAAGGTCACACAGTATTCTTCCTCTCTGACTCTTAGCAGCTCCCCCTCCTCCATCAAGAAGTCCATCAGCAGCATTGTCTACAGCCCCGCTCATCAGGACCAGGAGGGAGCAACCAGTTTGATCCCCCCTGGCTCAGAGCAGGTCTTCAGATCCGATCAATGGGGAGTCCACCCCTCCCCCAGAGTGTCAGTGGAGCAGAATACAGGTGACGAAACGAAACAGGAAGTGGAGGAGAGAACGTCCAGGCCATCTGACAGGGAACAGCCGTCTGAGGAGCTGCTGGTGGGGGAGGACAGGATGTACCCCACACTGCGCTCCAAGAGTCTGAACAACAATCCGAGGAAGACGAGGACGAAGAAGAAGGAGAGTGAGGCGATGTCTCACTCAACCGGCAGTGTCTCGGACCTGGTATCAGCATTCAGCGGGTCCACAGGGGGCCCACGGTCCAGGACCAGGTCCAGAGACTCTGACTGCTGATCCTGAAGAACTGAGGTGACTCTGACTTGTTGACAGTCTGTGTTTCACTTCACAGCAGAAGTCATTGAAGCAGTCCTGCAGGATTTGATTCAGTCCCAGTTTCTGATGCGATGCAGCTCTCTCTAAGACTTCCACGTTTATGAACATGTTGAAATATTAAGCATAAATGTTCGTATGTTTGTACATTTTAATTTTATTTTTTCGGGGGGGGGAATCAAACATTTTTTCTGATGTTTGATTCTTTCAACCAACTGGATTATTGTAGACACTGACTGAGACTTTGTGGACATTTGGAGCTGTGATCCAAACCGAAAATGTGTTTGATTCAAACTCTGGTTCATGATGTGAATGAAAATCTTTCAAACTGTGATGCACTGAGAGATTAAAGGGAACGAAAGTGAATCACACGTTTGTTTTTTGTTACTGAAGTGTCTCTATCTTTCCTTCATGCATGTGAATGACAGGAATAGTCTGCTAATCTGATCATAGGTCCATCAAATATCTGAAAAATGAAAATATTGGAATCTGACAACTGTTAATAAAACATGAGACAAACATTAGTAAGTATGTGATTATCACTTATGGAGACGCCTGATAAATGAGAAAAGTGGCGCTTTGATTCATATCATCAGCTGATTAATTAAATTGAACCTTTCGATTTTATCACCGCAGACTTTCACATGAATATTGTTGAATATTGTCCTCAAAAGTTCCTTGTCTATAAGCACATTTTTATTAGAATAGCGAATACATAAATTATTAATTATAAAACTAAATGTAAAACATTAAAAAAATTTAATTAAATGTGAATTATGTAAAAATATAAATCAAATATAGATTATATACAAATATCAACGAAATGTGAAATATTTTAAAATATAAACTAAATGTAGCCCTCATCGAGCATCGTCATCACGTTATATCGCCTCCAAGATTCAAGATTCAAGATTCAAGATTCAAGATTGCTTTTATTGTCATTGAGCATGGCAATGAAATTTTCGTCGATCAGCTCAACCGTTGGTCCTGAAACAAAGGTCGTACGTTCTAACCGACGTCTGCGCTGAGAAACCAGCTCTGAACGCTTCCTGACATCCTAAAAGTGTTCCTGTGGGGGAAACAGACGAGAAAAGACACAGAACAGGAAACACTTTTTAGCCTTTATTGATTCAATGAAAAAAATCCAGTTTCAGCAAGTTTACAATAATTCTTCTGCAGAAGAAGAAGACGGCCGTGAAACGAATGCACTGAAAACAGACTGTTCAGGCTCGACTCGTCTGCTGCAGGTTAAATGTTACAACCACATGAAGCAGGGTAAACTACAGAGCCGGAGGCTAACAAGCTAACAGCATCTTTAGTAGTTCTTCGGAATTTAAGGAGAAGAAGAAGTTTCCACACAAAGCGAAGCTCCGTTCAGACAGGATGCACATTACAGGGGGAGGTGAGGACTGAAACCTTCGCTGAGGATCTGCTCTGGGACAGACATGGACATTCAGCAGGACACAGACTAAAGACAAAGACAAAAGCCTCCTCAGGGAGGCACCGCAGAGCTGAAGGAGAGCCAGAGAATTAGAGTCAAAGCTCTCCCTCCTCCTTCTCCTCCTCCTCCCCAGAGTCATAATCAGTGAACACACAGACATGCTGATCTCATTCAGTGTGACATCACTTCCTGAGGAGATCATCATCTCTATGATCCAGAACAAATCTCAAGAAACCCACTGAGAAACCAGGAGAGGAGGAGGAGGAGATTTAATGAGAGGAGGTGCAGCCAGGTCACAGACTGACAGGAGCTCACTGTGTCTGCAGTCATTACTGAGGGCAAAATTACCCACAGAATGGTTAAAAGCACTGAGCAGCAGGAGCAACACCTTCACCTCCTCCAACACCTCCTGCAACACCTCTCCACCTCGTCCACCTCCTCCAACACTGACACAAACACAGACTGGATGCAGCTGCAGTGGATTTACATACGAGGACAGCTGCTCATGTTTCATTTCAAACCGCTTCACCTGTCACGTCCAGGTGTGTGTGTGTCAGTGCAGCTCATATAGACACACAGACACACGCACACACACACACACACACACACACACACACAGAGGGGTCAAAGTTCAAGGTTTGGTCCAGTCTAAGTGCTGTGGAGGAGTTCTTCTTCCTGTCCTGTTATTTCTCGGCCTTTGTCTTGTCGTCGTACGTCCCGGCGTTCTTGTACGCGCCCACATAGCCCGTGTTCTCCACCACATCCTCTCGGCCCTCCCGACCTCGGCCCTTGCCGCTCTCGTCAAAGCGCTCCTTGTGCGATCCGGTGTAACGGGACGCATCGGTCAGGCGGTCCACCGCCGCCATCTTCGCCACTTTCTGTTGGACACACAGAGGACAGGAAATACATAAGATCTGACAAAGATGAACTTCCTTATTGCTGCTGACACCTGCCTGTGCTGGCTCCATCCTGCCTCATCAGGTGAGAAAATACCTGAAGGTGCTGCCCTCTAGAGGCTGAAACGGTGGAACACATTAAAGGGTTGCAGTAATTTCATTCTTCCTTCAAAAAAATGTTTTAACTTGATTACATTCAGATAAATGTTCATGTCCAAACTCGTGCAGCAAAGACACATCGAGGTGAGGAGCATGACCGTGGATGTTACTGGACCCACGTGTTCCAAATCTAAATGGTTATGTTCTGTGTTGCAGACGCACGCTGGGATATCTGACCAGCTGAACCTCACAGCTCGCAGAGCGTGTTGGCTTCAGGTCGTCTTCCTGTCTGAATGTGAACAGATTAGAACAGAACTTCCTGCCTCATGTGTGAGCACAGCGGCTGCTTGTAACCACTAATTACCGTCTTAAATGTGTGTTTCTGAGTGAGGCGACAACTGAAGGGTGTTTTTAATGACGTGAACTTGATCCAAACCGCCTCGCCTCTTGGCTCAGGCTCTGATGAGTTGCAAAGACGGTTTGCCGAGCAGACAGTGACTGTGGAGCATCTCGGCAGGCTGAGGTGTGTCTGTGGAGCAGCTCTGGACTTGTTTCCTGAACGATGAAACATGAAGACGAGCCAGAGGTGATGTAACACCGAGCTGCTGTTTGAGCTGAATGTGAATGATGACCGGCAGGTCGGTCATCGTGTTTGATCACATTTTGATGAAGGTGCTGCAGTGCTAATCTATTTTTTCAGTCTTCATCTCAAATGTCCCAGAAATTGTGCATTCATGTGTGCAAAAAACTAATTTTTGCGGCGTGCATGGGTGGGGTGGGGACCCCAGGGATTTCCTGCTTGGAGCCCCAAGAGACCCGAGCAACACCGCTGTCTGAAGGTAAACTAGTCTGACGCAAACATACTTTCAAAAGTGCTGTACCCAGATACTTGATACCTGCTTTGACTACTTGGACGATCTCTCCAGACACAAACTTTTGGGATCACAGACTGAAAAAACACGCAAACAGACGTCTTTACATGTAGAAACAGGTGTGAATCATCGAGCCCTTTAGCTGCATTTACTGTTGTTGCACTGATTTCAGAAGCTCCTTCTTCTTTGGACACAGATGACAGAATCGTCTGCATACATCTGAACTCCTCACCCTGTGCAGACCGATGGGAAATCATTTATATATGAGCTGAACTGGTGGTTCTCAAAGTGAGATCCAGGGACCAAAAGAGGTCCCTGAAAGCCCAGGCCTATCAATAAGCCCCCTAGTGGCCGGGGGCTCCAAGCAACTCCGCAAGCCCCGCCCCTGTCTTCAGAATTACAAACAAACGTGATCGCTGCCTGGGGTACGTTCACAGTCAACGTTTGTTTGAGTGAATGAAACGCTCCGGGGTCACAGGGAGGCGGCCGGAGTCAATGATGTTCAGGTGACGGCCGCTGCGTTAAAACAGACCACGGACTTTCCCTAACCATAACCAGGGGCTGTCAATGCCTGAACAGAACCAGAAAGAGCTGCAGTCACGATGAGAGGATCGCCTCTTCTGGCAGAAAACAAATGGTTGTCGTTCATCGACAACATTCTTCGTGATGTTAATGTAAAATGCAAAAGTCATCTTTACATTTTCCTTCAAAATGTCTTTGTTGTTGCCAATTAGCTGTAGATGCTACAGTTTTACAGGTTTTAGATCAAACTTTTTGTCTCACCGTTACTCCAGCGTTGGTGGGCTCTCTGCCTTCCACCAGTTTGAAGATGGACTTCAGGGCCTCCTCTTTGCTTTGACCTCTGAACCTCTTTGGAGCCAACTCCTCCAGAGCTCTGTGAAACTCCTCGTAGGTGATGACCCTGGACGTCTTCTGTCTTCACACAGAAACACAAAACAGATCTGAAAACACAAAACTAAACTAAACTGAACTCCTGTTCATACTGGACATCATGGGACTCCAAAGGAAGCGATGGAGCACAAAAGCCACTGTCCTCCTGTGTGACAACCTAGGACACGTGAATCTGAAGTTCATGTGAGCAGTGAGGGAAACACGCAGAGGTAAGTTTATACAGAAAAGACTAATTTTGAAAAGCAAGCTGCCTGTGGGAAACTGCGTTGACCAATCAGATCACCAGCAGGGGGAGCCACACTGACCCACACGCAGACGGAGAGGGCGAGCTTCAATCCAACTGTCCAGTATTAATAAGGGACCAGAGACCACAAACACGCCTAGTATGACGTGTTGTCGTGTCAGCTCTCAGCAGGCTCTCTCCTCGTCTGCAGACTCACTTGACTTTGGAGAAGACGATGTCCACGTCAGTGCCGGTGACGTTCTTGCCGTCGATAATCTTGCAGTCTTTGCACAGTTTGGCCCAGTTCTTCCCGTTCAGCTCCTTCCCCGTGGCCTTCGTGTCTCCGTGGATGGCAAACTTCTTAAAAGTCGTCAGCAGATGCTCCATGTCCGCACTCTCCGCCATGACGGGAAACAGAAGAAAAAGGCGGTGGTGATGTGAAGGAAGCGCTCCGTTCAGATCTGGATGAGATGAAACCACACAAGACGACAGAAAATGATTCACTCTGTGCAGCATCAGAGACACAAAATTCACAAGGTCTGCGGACGCAGATCTCCGTCCAACTTAAACAAACTGGTGTCCCTGGTGGGACACTTCACGTGCCGTCTGTCCTCTGTCTGTGGAGGTTTGAACATCCAGCAGAGTCTGATGTCTCTGCTCCGTGTGAGTCACCTGCTCAGCCAGGTGTTAAGAAGCCTCACGAAGACACCTGAGGTGGGACACACACACACACACACACACACACACACACACTCACATACACAGGCACATAAACACACACGTAAACACACACACACATACACACACATACACAGACACATAAACACACACGTAAACACACACACACACACACACACACACATACACAGACACATAAACACACACGTAAACACACACATAAACACACACACACACACACACACACACACACACACACACATACACAGACACATAAACACACACGTAAACACACACACACATAAACACACACACACACATAAACACACACACACAGACAGATAAACACACACGTAAACACACACACACATAAACACACATACAAACACACATACACAGACAAATAAACACACACACACGTAAACAAACACACACACATAAACAAACACACACATAAACACACATACACACACACATACACACACATAAACACACACGTAAACACACACACACACATAAACACACATACACAGACACACACACATACACAGACACATAAACACACACACACACACGTAAACAAACACACATAAACACAAACACACATGTAAACACACACACACATAAACACCCACGTAAACACACACACATACACAGACACATAAACACACACACACACGTAAACAAACACACAAACACAAACACACACAAGTAAACACACACACACATAAACACACATACACAGACACATAAACACACACACACGTAAACAAACACACACATAAACACAAACACACATGTAAACACACACACACATAAACACCCACGTAAACACACACACATAAACACAAACACATACGTAAACACACACACACGTAAACACACACACACACACAAACACACATAAACACACACATAAACAAACACACACACACGCGTAAACACACACACACACATAAACACACATACACAGACGTAAACACACACACACACGTAAACACACACACGTAAACACACACCCACATAAACACACGTAAACACACACATATAAACACAAACACACACACACACAAACACACACACGTAAACACACACACACATAAACACACACACACGTAAACTCACACACACACACGTAAACACACACACACGTAAACTCACACACACACACGTAAACACACACACACACAAATACAAAGACACACACGTAAACACACATACACACACACATAAACACACACGTAAACACACACACACACAAATACAAAGACACACACGTAAACACACACACACATAAACACACACGTAAACACACACGTTTGTCTCTCCTTGTAGGATTTGTGATATTGTTACTAACTTTAGCCCCGCCCACCCTGGCTTACGGTGGTTCTGATTGGTCCATCACGTGAACATTTGCAGAAACATGTGAGCACGAGTGTGTGCAGGCGAGAGGTGAGTTACCATGACAACCACTGTTAGGAAATGCATCAGTGTGTGTGTGTGTGTGTGTGTGTGTGTAATCACACATGTCTGAGAAAGAGAGTGAGGTCATGTCTCACACTCTGACACACACATACACACACACACACACACACACACACATTATGAAGACTTACATTCATTTAAAACATTTCAACTTTTACATTCATCTAAAGACAAACCTGCAGAAACTACACAAACTACATAAACCTGCAGAAACTACACAAACTACAAAGACCTGCAGAAACTACACAAACTACACAGACCTGCAGAAACTTCACAGACCTACAGAAACTACACAAACTACACAGACCTACAGAAACTACACAAACTACACAAACCTGCAGGAACTTCACAGACCTGCAGAAACTACACAAACTACACAAACCTGCAGAAACTTCACAGACCTGCAGAAACTACACAAACTACACAGACCTGCAGAAACTACACAAACCTGCAGAAACTACACAAACTACACAGATCAGCAGAAACCTGCAGTTCATGCTGGTTTTCACGTGTGTACAGCTGCGCTCCTGCACACGTATGTGCAACGAATTTGTGAAGTTGTGTTTGGTATTCTGGAATCACTGTAGTTTGGTTTGGTGCATGTAGAATATAATAAAGCCTCTTGTTGGACGTTGGATGTTGGACATTTCTGATTCACCTCTGTCAGTCCCTGTCACAGGGGCAGGGCTTGCGGACAGACAAGCCAGGCAGGTGCTTGGAGCCCCCGGCCACTTATTTACAACGATTACTGACAGGCCTGGGCTTTCAGGGACCTCTCACTTTGAGAATCACTAATCTTTTTTTTTCAGTATTCAGCTCCAATGTGTGTGGGGTGGGGGCCCCAGGGATTTTTTGCTTGGAGCCCCAAGAGACCCTTGCAACGCCACTGCCTTGTGATGAAGAAGTGACCTGAGCTTTGATGTAATGGAATCTGCTTTATGACAAACCAATGAACCCTTTTCTCCATTCGTCACTTAGACACAAAAACAGAGACAACAGAGTCCATAGTCACAGGAAAAACTGTTTGTCTAAATTTACAGATTCCATTGTGCTCAGTTTTGACTGTTTTCTTACTTTTAGACTAATTGACTCGTCTAAGTTCAAACTTCCATTTAATCATCAGGAAATTAGTTGTTAGGAACATCCCTGTAAATAAATAAAGAAAGAAAACGCACACAAACAGTAGAGACACTTCTTCTCGGGCTGCCTGGCAGACTCTCTGGGTTCTGGTGCCAGAGCTGATCCTCAGATGTGCATCCAGTGTTTGTGATGAGCTGCTGAGCTGAGCTGCATATTGCTGATGAAACTGTGAAGAGAAAAGGTGACCTCAGCGTAGAGAAAGCGGACATTTAACTTTAATTTCAGTTCAGCATTGAACGCCATCATCTCAGAAGTCCTCTGGTCGAACTCGCCCTCTCACTGCGTCAGTGGATCACAAACGTCTCCTGAACTCTGCATGAAGCAACCATCGTCAGCCTCATCCTGGATGGTGACGAGTCTGCATACCAACGGTAGGTCGAACAGCCGGTCCTCTGGCAGTGGACTTCAGGAGGAGACCCCCATCACCATCACCAACACTGGGTCTGCTGTGAAAACCTTCAGTTTGTGGGATCCACAGTCTCCCAAGAGCCAAAGCATCCAGCAAAGACTCCGTCATCAAAAAGGCCCAGCAGAGGCTCAACTTTTAGTTCCAGCTCAGGAAGTTCAACCTGCCCCAGGAGCTGCTGATCTAGTTCTACTCTGCAGTGATCCAGTCTGGTCTCTGTTCATCCATCATAGTCTGGTTTGGATCAGACACTAAACAGGGCAGAACAGACTACAACAGTCAGGATTGCAGAGGACTGGTGCCAACCTGCCCTCCAGCCAGGACCGATCCACCTCCAGAGTCTGGAAGCATCACTGCAGACCCAACACACCTGGACATAACTTGTTCCAGCCTGTTCTCCCCCTTGGAAGGTGCTACAGAGTTCTGTACACCAAAACAGCCAGACACAAGACCAGTTTGAGTCCACAGACCATCAGTCTGATGAGCAGTTCCATCAGTCATACAGTGTCAGTAACCCTCCGACACCAAACATCCACTGACCTCCATTCAAAATGCATAGTTTTTAACATACATCATCACACAGTCACTGTCAGTATAGATCCTGCACACAGACATGTACTGAACACCAGTCCTGTCAGTGTGTATCCAGCCAGTATTTATTGTTTAGAACTCTTGACCTGTGTGTAGCCTTGTTATTCATTAGACACTTTCTGTAGACTAAACTGCCGGCAGCTCGTCTGATACTGTTTGACTGCAGTAACAACGAGACTGCCTTCTTGCAGGGACAGCGGGAGTCCTTCCTTCTCTAAATACCTTAAATTTGGTTTATTTGAAATGGCAGAGGGTAGAAGATATGGTGTTTCCACACTGTTGACTGTAGTCGAGCAGTTGGTTATACAGCCACCTTTCTATCAGCTGCACAGTGTTAAAAACACGCTTGATAACTACGACTTGTCAACAACTACCCACAGCGCCCCCTGCTGCACAGCTGCTGTACATGCATGACTGCTGGTTTATTACTGTAAAACCCCCAGATGAACGGTGAGCCTACAACAACACCAAGTGTCAACCAGCATATTCTGTGAACCCACAGAATGCTGCCATTAATTGGGTCAGTTACTATAAAATGAATACTCAAAGCCCCAAAGGCTGAGCTGCATTATCAGAAAGATCCAGTACATCCACAAGTAATGCAGGTTACATCTGTGGATGGACCTGCAGGGTTGTACATGAATGGAAATATCAGCTGGTCACAAACCTGATAATTTAGCATTTATTCATAGCCTGTGTGAAGAAACCCCTCAGATAAATGTTTAGTAAAAAAGACAAACAGGAAATAACCTACAGAGAACATGAATATTCAGTATAAAGGATCACAGGAAAAAAAAGCCATTCATCATTCAGTCCTGTAGAAGTCAGTGCTGGAAGAGTTTGAGTCCACGAAGCTTCATGTTGTCTCAGCAGTTTGTCAGGGTCAAGGGCGACCTGCTAACCTGCCGTCTTTTGCCTGATGAAGGCGTCACAAATAAACGTTTTTCCGCAAGTTAGACAGTCTGCAAGAGTTTGTTGGCAACAGATCCACTCGCCTTCTCACCTGCCTCATGAAATAGATATTTTTCCGTGACACTAGCCTGTGCTAACATCAAACATTAGTCAGCTGATGTGCTGTTGAAGATTAGCTCATTGTATTCAGTGATGTTGTGTCTGTTTTTAACGTTTTGACAGCAGCAGGACTTCAGAGTCAGGTCTCTGAGACCGAGGCCTTTATCGCCGACATGTTTGTTATGTTGCTTTCATATTCATAGTTCACGGGTGAAGCATGAATATGTATGAAGAACATTATAAGTATCTCCACCTTCACTCCTTCTGAAAACAGTTACGTCGGACCAATGAATTTCAGCCTCCCTGATGTCCATGATGTCCATGATGTCCATGATGTCCCAAACTCTCCCTGAAATTAATGGCAAACCCTCTCTGAGCTCCAGCTGCCCCTCTTCTCCAAACAGGGCAGTCCTTTGAAAGCAGAGGCGGTGCAGCGTTACATGGTGAACTTCAGCCTGTTGAAATGTGACCTGTGTGTTGAGGACGGACGAGAATCCGTCATGTTTCATCTGTCCTCTCAGCAGCCTGACTGTCGGCTCGGAGTCTGGATGTGTCAGAGTCCAGCAGCTTTTCACCAGGTGTCACGACACGTGTGTGGATGTGGTCAGGCGTGTCTGACATTACACGGGATCAGTTGTCAAAGCAAAGCGTGTTGTGTTGAATGGATGGCCAGTTTGCAGGTTCAGTCCTCCACGTTAATACAGTGTCTACACAGGATGAGTTCAGGTGCGGTATTGAGTGTGGGTCACCTGCTGGTTCAGAACGTAAAATGGAAGATGTGCTTAGATCTTGAGTAACGTGAACAGCATGAGGCTCAGCTAGAACTGAACAAAGCACCAGTTTTGAGACTCATTTGGAAACATGGAAACATGAAACGACTTCTGTGTCTGAAGAGCTGCGTCGCTTCATTTCAGTCACACGTTCACATACAGAGCAAGTAGAGCTGATCAGTGAAAAATGATCCAAAAAGTTTTTGTTTGTTCATTTGAAAGGATCCCCACCATCACCCATGACACCAGCTCGTCTTCCTGGGGTCCGAAATCCCAGCCCGTCCCCACCAGACAAACGGACGTATTGGTCGTCCTTGTTGAGGCTGCTGCCTCCGCCACCCGGACCCGGATAAGTGGAAGAAAACGAGTACGAGTACGAGCAAAGGAGGAAGTCAGATAACATAGCATAAAGACCAGGAGAGTCCACACGTGGAGGAAGACGGGGTGGGCGGATGGATTTTCACCCAGGAGATGGCCGTTCGTGTCCCGTGTGAAACACAGGACACCAAACCTATTTTAACTCACGTAACGTACGAACGTAACAGTAGCATTCTTCATTTATGATGATCGTTTCTTAAACCGAACGAAACCGTTGGACAGCATGCGATGATGAAGATCCAGCACGTCCAGGTCTGGTCCAGAATATGCATCATATACATAAACAGCAATGTGTGTTGTCCTCTGCCTTTTTCTGCTCAGTGAGAGGGAGGATGAGGAACGTCCAGTTAGACTCAGACTAAGCGTCAGGGATCATCTCCAGAGAACAAGGACGAGACATTTTCTACGGTCAGCACTGGAGTGTTTCATGGTGGGTTAAGGTTAGAGGGTCTGATCTTCGATTGACGTCTATAAAGAGGATATTTGGTTTGGGATTTTGTGATTCTCCTTCAAATGAGTTTGTTTAGGACACGGAGAGCCAGAACTGGACATAAGTCTTCACCTGGACATGTTGAAGACTAAACATTGACAGAGGACATGGTCAGTAATGACGTGAAGAGAAAGAATCCTTAGCTGCAGGACGTTTCAACAGTAAGAATGAAGCCGTGTATTTTATATATTTCAATGTTTTTTTTTTTTGTGAAAGTACATGTGTAGTACTGAGTTTGCTGGTACTCTGTACTTTGTAGTTCTTGTTATTATCATTAAAAAGAACTTCAGAGCTTCAGGTGCTCCTGCTTTGTCTCGTGTACGTCATTAATACCCATAAAGTATTTCTTTGGTTCCTCATAAGTAAAAGTATTTGCAGTGTGAATATTTAGAGACGCTCGTCTTTACTGTTGACGTCTCCGTCACATTTCTGTTTGAAGAACCTCTTTCATGGCTCTCTGTCTCTGAGGAGTCTCTTCAACAAACGTCTCCAGTTACTTCATGAAAAGTGGATTCATGTTCATTCATGACTGAAGAAAGAAAGTAAAAACAGGCGGACAGCCGTCCAGCAGTCTTACCTGTCTGTCCTGCGTCTCCGTCCGTCTCCTCGTCTTCACCTCAGTCTCTTGTCTCTCTTCTGTCCCACAGCGGCGTCACAGCTTTCAGATGAGCTCTGCGCTGCTGAGGGCTTGTTATCGTCTGTTTATCCTGTCGCCATGACAACATCCTGTCCCACATCAGGGGAGGGTCATAAAAGAGGGAGGAGGAGACGAGGAGGGCCGGTCCTCCGGCAGGACGTCCATGCAGGCTGCTGCAGAGCTGCAGATCAAAGGTCAGAGGTCAGAGGTCAGACTGGGGGAGCATTTCAGAGTGTTTCATGCTGCGCAGCAATAAATCATCACAATGAAGACAAATAGAGAAAATAATCAGAAAAGCTGAACCCAGAACAGCTGCGAGGCCCTTTGAACGACCAATCAACAGCAAGGGATCAGCTGATCTGGCCCTCTCTGACACAGACTGACCTGAGAACAGTCAAAGGCAACAAGTCAACGTTTGTCCATCGGCTCAGTAAATATCTGCTTACTGTGGGTCTGTGTGTGTGTGTGTGTGTGTGTGTGTTTCTGTGTGTGTGTGTGTGTGTGTGTGTGTGTGTGTGTTTCTGTGTCTCTGTGTGTGTGTGTGTGTGTGTGTGTGTGTGTGTGTTTCTGTGTGTGTGTGTGTGTGTGTGTGTGTGTGTGTGTGTGTCTGTCTGTCTGTCTGTCTGTCTCTGTGTGTGTGTGTGTGTGTGTGTGTGTGTGTGTGTGTGTGTGTGTGTTTCTG
>NC_135074.1:33297500-33302500 GCF_051107435.1 Chaetodon auriga | reverse complement strand
CGTCGTCACGGCAACATGTGGAGAGGCATTTATCAATAAGCACTGCGAGGGTCTGCGTTTGTTTTTGTTTGTCAAGAGCCAAAACCAACAAGCCTGAGTGACTGGAGTCAACTGGAATCCTCCCATCAGTCAGTGGACAGATTCCTGTGAGACTACCTGCTCCTGGAGGTACAGTTGCTACCAAACCTGGACCACCAGGTCCTGAGACTGGACGATTGTTGGGAGACAATAAACCAACAGAGAAGAGACGGCAATCAGGAGACACAGACAGACCTACGTCCACCACTCGCCTCCATCGTCCTTTCATGTCCAGTCCCTGAGCAGCAACCCAGATGAATTAGAAGCAACGTGCTGCTGGGTCAACAAGGAGACCGCTTCATCCCTGCAGAGGCGCCGGACATCCACCAAAACTACAACCGGCCGGTGTCGAGCTGCAGCAGCAGTTAAATTAGTAGTAAATGAAGCTTGTTTCACATTTTACTTTTTGAACTTGTCTTTTTTGGCCTGATGTTACTTTCAGTCACCTCTGAAGGTGTAGGACACGTGGAGGAGCTGCCAGGACCTCCACTGCCGTTTGGGAGCCTCTGTCAGTTTTTATGATTGCGACGTGTTGGTCAAAATATCGGAATCGTTTGCTCAGGTGGTCTGGTTCTTCTCTCTTTCTCACTCAGGGTCAGCAGATAATCAATATTGAAGGACGTCATCAGACACCACAACACTGCAGAGACATTTATTAAACTCAAAGACTATTAAAGTTTTCTTAATGACGGTCGTGAGGTAAACAATAGAAACCAGAACCACATCTCTGTCTCTGTCCCTCTCACAGGACAAAACAGGATGTGACCTCACGTCCTCGGTTGTGTCAGCAGGAAGCAGCTGTCGGTGTGGGAGGACATCAGTATGACATTATGTGGTTCAGGGTGGGCGAGTCTCCAGAGACCTGCAGGGAGTGAGTCCGTCATTGTCAGAAGGATCAGTGGGCCGAGCTGACTTCAGGGCGGACTGGGTCTGGTTCCAGAACCAGGATCAGCTTTACGGTTAAATAAACGAACACATAAAAGGACTTTTTTCTTTTCATCTTAATCAAAAGTAATACTTTAAATGCATTAAATGCAAGACGGGAAGCAGAGCTGCAGCTGTCAGACCTGAATTAGTCTTTATATTTAATGTTCTGCAGCACAGTTGGAGGTAAGTCTGTCAAATGGATTCAGCATTAAAGCTAAAATGTTGATTTCTTAAAGCAAAAAACATTGAAACTGTCATGAGCTCACTCCCTCACAGGTGCCTCCTGGTGGTTGAACATGGAGATGAACTCTGCAGAGGCTGCGTGACACTGGACCCTCTCACAGCTGAGCTTCAGTGGGACAGACAGGAAGACAGAAGACAGAATGGAGTTCGACCGTCCAGTTAGCAAAAGACAAAACCAAAGCCACACACACACACACACACACAGCGTGTGACTCGGTTTTCCTGTGGAACAGGAAGTGATGTCATGAGCCACTCTGCGGTCCACTTTCAGGTGTTAGCATGCTACTGCTAACATACACAATGGTTTGTCGTGCTGAGGTCACTGGAAACCAGTATGAGGCTGCAGGTGATTTGAGCAGCTGCTAGACAACAATGTGTGTGTGTGTGTGTGTGTGTGTGTGTGTGTGTGTCACATACTTCCTATTGCTGCTCCTTTTTGATTGATGCTGTTATGATGTTGTCTCGGCTTGTTGCCGGGGCAACCCTTCAAATTGTGGAATGATGATGACATGCAACAACACACACACACACACACACACACACACACACACACACTGATACACTGTGTGTGACAGGACAAAGACCCATCGTACAAACATCAGAGTCTGATTTCATTGATCTGAGTCATTCAACATTTGTTTGAGGTCCAGCATGAAGGACCAGGTCCGACATGGAGGATCAGGACTGAACATAAAAGAAGAAGAAAGTGATCAGTTTTTCTTTTATTGTTAAACAGGTGAAAAAAAATCATGTCAGACAAAGTCTTCGTCCCATCATGAGACGCCCTGACAGCTGAGTCCTCTTCTTCTTCTTCTGCTCTTTATGAGAGTTCACTGTTCAGACTGAAGCCAAGCTCACGTCTGCACGCTAGATCTGAATCTACAGCCAGAGCCAGAGCCAGAGCCAGAGCCAGAGCCAGAACCAGACCCAGACCCAGAGCCAGAGCCAGAACCAGAGCCAGAGCCAGAGCCAGAACCAGAGCCAGAGCCAGACCCAGAGCCAGAGCCAGAGCCAGAGTCGGCCCTGCTGTCTGAAGGTAGTGAAACCCACCTTCCAGCAGCTCAGCGCTCACACACTAACATGTAACATCTCATTAAAGAAAAACAAATATCAGACATTTCGTTGGTCGTGTGCTGGACCACTTATTGGAAAGGCGCCGGGGTAACGGTTTCTTTATGCTAAGCTAAGCTAAGCTAAGCTAATGGGCCGCTGGCATGAGAGGTGAACCAGTCTGAACACCTCGCTCTCACACAGAAAGAAGAGAAGAAGATTTCACTGCTACACATACAACAGAGGCTGGAAGCATTTGATTGGCTGAAAAGTGAAAAATGCTGTGAAAAGGAACTTTTATTAAAAATAAAAATATCAATAATTAAATAAACTCTGAAGAGAGTCGAACCGGTGGTCATGAGTTCTGATTGAAATATTGTTCATGTACTGTAACTTTACTCATATTCTTTGTACTTCATGTTGTATTTGTTTATATTGGTACTTCTGGAGTTCCACAGATGACAGAACAGAATGCATGCTGGGTGTTAGCATTAGCATTAGCATTAGCATGACTGTACTTGGGCAGCGTGTTGGAGGTGGTTACTGCAGCTGTTGTGGAGACGAACAGAACCAGGAAGTGATGTCAGACTTCAGCTCTCTATGAAACACTCCGTCCCTCTGGCTCTGGATTTCCATGGAGACCAGCAAGACACAATGAGGAACTGTTAACTAGGAAACAGTAAAAACCACTGGGAGCGTTTCCACAGAAACACCAGTAGACACAAACACACTTTTCAGTGACGTACAAAGTTAAGGTCCACAGGTCGAGTAACAAACGAAAGCTCCCTCAGGTCTAGACATTGTGCACAGACAGAGCTCACCTTTGGCGTTCAGAGTTAAAAAGTCGCGTCTTTGTCCAAACCAACAGATAGAACAGATACTAACAGAGGCTGAAACAAAGACAGGTGTGCGTGGAGCAGGTGATCATACAAAGATAGAAGAGACTGTTCCAGAACAGAGTCTGCACAGGTTACAGCTCCACCCAGGAGGCCACACCTGATCCCAGCGATGTGCGAGACGCCGGTCTGGACCCGGGCTTGGAGCCGGTCTGCTTCCTGCCAACATTGAGGTCTTCCTCCCGGGGCTCAGGGGCCTCTCCGCTGGCCCGGCTGACAAACACCGCCGGAGGTTGGGCAGAGGCCATCTCAAACCTCAGCTCCGCAGCGCTCTTATTTGTGCGGGAGGAGGAGGCCTTCCTCTTAGTCCTGGGCTGGGGGGAGGGCAGGGGGAACGCCGGACAGACTCTGTGTGAGGACGAGGAGGCGTCTCCGGCAGCAGTGGCAGACGATGAAGAGCCAAGTTTGGCCAAAGCCACTGGGATCTCCTCCAGAGACTCTGCAGAGTCAGAGTGGTACTCGGCAGGAGGGGCGGCGGCCTGGACAGGGCCCAGGGCAGGGGCTGGGGGGGGCAGGGATGCCCTCAGAGGGAATGCTGGGAAAGGAAGTCGCTGACCCAGGGACACAGTGGACACACTGCTGGGCTCCGCTGAAGGACAACAAACAATACAGAATAAGAAGAAATGCCCCCCAGAGGAGGTGCCGATGCATTCTTCATAAATCTACATTTATATTCAGGAAATTTATGTTGAGTTTTGAACACATTAGCCTTCAGTAGCCTGACTTTAGCCTGACTTTAGCCTGAGTTTAGCCTGACTTTAGCCTGAGTTTAGCCTTCATTAGCCTGACTTTAGCCTGAGTTTAGCCTTCATTAGCCTGACTTTAGCCTGAGTTTAGTCTTCATTAGCCTGAGTTTAGCCTTCATTAGCCTGAGTTTAGCCTGACTTTAGTCTTCATTAGCCTGAGTTTAGCCTGAGTTTAGTTTTCATTAGCCTGAGTTTAGCCTTCATTAGCCTAAATTTAGCCTGAATTTAGTCTTCATTAGCCTGAGTTTAGCCTTCATTAGCCTAAATTTAGCCTGAGTTTAGTCTTCATTAGCCTGAGTTTAGCCTTCATTAGCCTAACTTTAGCCTGAGCTTTGCCTTCATTAGCCTGACTTTAGCCTGACTTTAGCCTGAGTTTAGTCTTCATTAGCCTGACTTTAGCCTTCATTAGCCTAACTTTAGCCTGAGTTTAGCCTTCATTAGCCTGACTTTAGTCTTCATTAGGCTGAGCTTAGTCTTCATTAGCTGGAGTTTAGTCTTCATTAGCCTGACTTTAGCCTTCATTAGCCTGACTTTAGCCTGACTTTAGCATGTTTTCATCCAAACCACTTTGCATTTCACACACAGAGCATCAGCCATAGGACATGGAGTCACTTTAGATAGGACATTTTTCTGGGCGCTCACAGTCTCCGTCTTTAGTTGCCGGACGCTTTGTCTTCGTTCTGTCAGAGACGTCCTCTGATCGTTCTGTCGGTTCTGTTTGTTCTGGATAATCGTCCGTTTATTTCGTTCAGTCACTGAAAGCTTTCACAGCGTTTTGTCCTTTTTGCATTGTTTCATTCACGTTTAACGACTCTGCTGCGTTTGAATCGACCCTCGATCCACGTTTGACCTCCACACTGACGTCAGAGACATTAGCTGATCACAGAAACACAGGTGTGTGCGTACCTGAGGGCGGGGCTGTGCTCGGGCAGCGCTCTCTGATCACCTCTGCGGGAACTTTACGGATCTTCTTCTTCTTTTTCTGTCGAAGCACAAACACATGAAGGATTCAGTTTCTCTTCGTTCACAGAACGTCAACTTTAAACCACGACGTCCAGAG
>NC_135074.1:33235000-33292500 GCF_051107435.1 Chaetodon auriga | reverse complement strand
ACGCACGCACGCACGCGCACACGCACACACACACACACACACACACTCTGTTAGCCTGCACAGCATCTCTCCAGCGCCCTCTGCTGGCTTCATTACATGCTGAATATTAGTGACAGACAGATGTTTCCAGGTGTGTTTGTTGGGACAGGACTTTGATCTGAGATGCTGAAGGACGTCAGAACAGAGGATGTCTGTCATGTTTTTACATTCTGTTCATCATCAGAGACAAAAATCATAGATTTCATGTGTTCATCGTCCACTTTGGCATGCTGTAATTACAATAATAACTAATAATTCTTTCTAATAATTCCAACATTGAACAGTGTAAAGTCTTTTTCTCTGCATGTTCTGTGAGTGCAGCTCCTCCTCTTGCTCTGAATGATGTTAATACTGGTCAAACAGAAGCTCGGGTCTCTCCTGGACCAGGTCTATGTCTGTGTGATGGCTCCTCTGACCCACTTTTCTGAGTCCTCCTGGGAGAAACCAGCCAACCAACCAGTGACCTGGTTTTCTGAGGCCTTACATGTAGCTCAGAATCAAACCTATCAGAATGGTTCACATCAGACCTTCAGTGAGCTCTTTCATTATTTACACCATGTGGAGGAAGCGGCTGCATGAACCACGCTGAGAGCCAGCCGAGCTTTCTACCAGCAGAAGAAGAAGTCAGCACTTCCTTAAAGGGTCAGAGACAAAGATGACGGCAGGGACGAGTCTCCCCATAGTGATGCCTGACACGGGGTAATGATGAGTGTGTGTGTGTGTGTGTGTGTGTGTGTAAACAGGGAGGACCTGCAGAGACACTCTGTCCTCCACTGAGAGCAGAGTCACCCTCTGGAGGAAACAATCAGGTGGAATAACACACCTGTCTGTTCACTATTAGCCATGTTAGCTTGACATGAAGCAACACTTCGCCTCACACTGAAATATCTCAACAGCCATTGGCTGAATCCTCCTGACACGTCATCCAATGACAGGATTGAGACATCCATAAACGAATGTTAGCAGGCGACAAGTTTAAATTCTGCTCTCAGCTCAGAGCACAACGTTTTACTGATGCTCGTTCATTCATGCAGCGCAGCTTGAATTAGAAGACATCTAGACATCTGTCGCATGGCGTCTGCATGGTTGTCCCTTTGGACGGGTCAAACTTTGAGCTTTAGGCTTTCCAAAGATCCTCACCTGATCTGAGGTGAGCAGCAGACATACTGATCAGAGGTGTGTGTGTTCAGCAGCGTCTTACTCACACGTCCACCTGGCAGAGGTAGCAGTGGCAGTTCTCGATGACGTGAGCGTGTTTGGAGCGGTCGAACACGGGGATCGGACCTTTGTCGCTCTTTGTCCTGACGTTGTAGTCGGCCGGGTCGATGGACACGGCCATGACGTGGACACACAGGTGACAGACGAACATGACGCCCGTACACTGATGGCAGATCAGGACTCAACACAAACGCTGCAGCATGATTGGCCCACTGGATCATTTTCATGACCTGACTTTAGCATTCCTCATCAAAGGCGTCGATGCAGGTGTTTCTGTTGACAGACTATTATCGTACGGTCAGGTTTCTTAAAGCTTCCTCTGCTCTGTTTCCTCTGTGTTCAGTTTCACTTTAGCTGAGATTTTTGGGGCTTTCGAACACTAGAAGACTCAACGCTGCTAAATCCGTAAATCAACAGTGAAATCAAACAATAAAGCATTTGTGACTGTAGGATGGAGCTGTAGGGCCACTGTTAGGAAAATATCACAAGAGATTCAAGAATTTAAGGACATAAAGCTTCTCATCAACAAACCAAAGTTCTCTTTACATCCGGAGGAAAACTCACTGTGTGACAGTTTCTCCTTCCTCATAAAACACCTGAAGCTCAGTGGACTGATGCGAAGCCATGGGTGGGACCCTGGACGGTGTCACCCCCACAGAAAAGATCATCAGTCATCCTGTGCTTGGATTAGGTGGACTGGATTATGTTTTATCATTATCATTTGTATGTGTTATGATTGGCTGTCAGTCCACGCTGCAGCCTGGTGAAACCTTTGACTTCAGGTCATCAGTATCATCTTACCGACCATTAAAACCTGAAATCTGTGATTTTCTTCTGAAGCCTTTTCCTTTCCTCAGTGGCCCTGACGCTCCATCGTATGGCTGCGAACTCTAAGGATACGATGTAGCCTGCGGGGATCCAGTGAGCCGGCAGCAGGGGGACGAACACGCCGAAGCCGGTGACGGCAAAGTAGACATAGAGCAGCCAGGCCAGCAGCTGGAAGGGGTGCGGCGGCCAGCTCCAGCCGTTGGTCCGGGAGCACAGCGGCACGTCGGCTCGCTGTGGGCCGTCCTCGCCGACCGGCGCCGTGCGGTTCGGGTTCCTACAGCACACGTCCATCCTGCACACAGATTCAACATCCAAGACTTCTTGTTTTCAGTCAGAGAGCTTGTTCTTCATCACATGAGCAACACATCAGCTGCTTTATAATCATTTAACCATCACCGGATACGACCTGCAGAGGAAACACAAAACACGACGTGATGTGACCCACTCACACACCACGTTCAGGGTGGAGGGTATCGGACAGGAGCAGCCCCATCACCCCGACACCCAGCAGCTCATCCTGCTTTCGGAGGACGAACAAACACAACCCGGTCGGTCGACGCGTCGATTCATCATTCAGCACAGAAAACGAATCTGCATCTGTTCTGATGATCAATGAGAACGAATCATCGTGTTCACAGTCCAGTTATCTGCTGCTTATTTTATTGACTGACCATCTCAGGAAACAATGTCCATCAGTCTCCCAGAGTCCAAAGGGACATCTTCAAATGTCTTATTCAGTCCAAAGCCCACAGATCCAGTTTTTCTCTCCTTTAACTCATCTGTCTTTTAAAGTCTCTCTTTTAAATCATCTCAGAAAACTGTGAACATTTCTTAATATGTAGACACTGACATGGTGTATTAGCTGCAGGCCTCATTGAGACAGATCGAAAAATAATAAGAAGAAAGTAATAAGAATAATCAGAAGCTTTGATCTCTAATGATCAGTGAGTTCATCACAGGGAAGAGAATTAATCACTTTATCAAGACCAACATGAACCCATGAACTCTGACTACGAGAACCAGAACAGAACAGCCGGTGCGAACCTTTGACAGCACCAGAGGTTCAACCGGGACCGACAGGGAGCTCACCTGCTCAGCACGGATTACCGGGACTCGGGATGTGGCTCGGCCCTCCGGTCCGCTGCGTCTCATTTCATCCCGGAGTCTGGGCCTGAGCGGCGGCAAGGAGTTCTGCTGTTCCTCGACTCGGGAGGACCACGCTGCTGCTGGGGAGCAGCACTTGACTCTACTCGGCAGGCAGGCTCCGTCCAGAGAACCAGACCCGGCAGACCAGTCCAGCTGTTAGCTTACCTCACATCCATCCTGGCAGAAGACACGATCCGTCTCAGCTGAGTTAGCTCCTTGCCAACCGGCTACATCGCCCGCGGTGCCTGCGGATGTTTTGTAACTATTATCCGGATGATATTGAGATCGGCGCTTCAGTTTCGGTGACTAGTTAACGAGCTAATCCATCCGCGGACAGCTACAGCTAGCCTCGTTAGCCGGACACCGCTGCCGCCATGCCCGCGAGCTAACGTCGACAGACGGTGAAACGGTGACCGCGGAGCACGAATCAGACGCCGGGCTGCAGCGTCGAATTTTAACGGGGAAGATCTTTATAAAAATCTGACGGTCGCTGGTATTCCAACTATCCGCTAGCTAGCTAGTTAGCCCGTTAGCCTGGTTGCTGCTGCCCCGCCGTCTTCTAGCCTTGTACGCCGTTTCCTTGGTAACGCTCCAGATCCGCTGTCATTGGTCACTGTAACTGAGCCCGCCCACTGGTTGGTATCCATGTAAACTGATCTGAGAGCAGTCTTCAGGCCCTGTCGGCTGTGAGAACGTGTTAAGTCCAGCAGAGGGCAGCAGCTGCACGGACATGTACAACGTTAGCGATTAAAACAGACGAGAGATAAGTTGAGATGAGATGAGATAAGATAAGATAAGATAAGATAAGACTGAATGCAAACGAACAGGAACAGACAAAACATAACATGTTTATTTTAAATGAGGAAAGGTCGTAACATGGAGCAGTATCATATGATGCAGGATGAGGAAATACAAATACACACAACTCAACAGGAAAACACTCACAGAACTACACAACACGCATACACCTGAAAGAGACGCGCTGGATGATTCATGACTGATCCCTTTTTTAAAACTCCAGCTCAAATTTCGGTCTAACATAATGTCACAATCCATGTTGAGTGTGTGCGGAGCTGCATACAGTCTACTGCTGGAAGACTTCCTGAAACTGGGTGAATTGATCATGTGATCAAAACTTAATGAGATCATGGTGGTGACATCAGCTTCCTGTCCAGAATTATGACTCTTTGATTATTTATCATCATAAAGGCTTGATTGATGTAAAAGCGGAGACATGTGAACCGTTAACCGTTAAATTAAGGTCCTGACAAGTGCTGTTAATGTACCACCAGGACACAGCGTGTCCCCCTGAAGACTGCATCTCCTGGGAATTATTAAACTATTGTGCATGAAGGAAAAGGACAGGAGTGTATTTGATGAAACTAGGTCCTCTGAAGTCAGAAAAATAATTTCTGGTACCCTGTACAACATAGAGACCAGGTTCAGCTCCCCTGGACTCCGGAGGCTGTCTTGCTGAAGCTTCACTTCATCCTGTCGCACTCCTTCTCACGGTTCTGTCCCGTTCTGGCCTCCATCTTCTCTCTACAGCTGTTCTCTGCCTCTATCGGTTTCCTCTTTAGCTCCTTTTGGAGAGCCACAAGTTCCTCATGACTCCTTTCCACGAAAGTCCCCTTCTCCCTTGAGAAGGCTTTGATCTCTTTATTATTCCAGGGTTTATTATTTGGGAAGGGCCAGAACGTTTTGGAGGTTTCAGTGGTGTCCTCACAGTAACTGATTTAGATTGTTATGCAATAAGATCCCTCAGTGTCATCTCCATAGTCCTCCTGGAACAGTTCCCAGTCTGTGACATGGAAACACTTCTAGAGGGACTCCTCAGCATCCTACTTTGACCAGACCGTCACAGTCCTTGTGCTTACGGGTGGATCAGGTTGTGGTCTGATTCTCCAAGAGGGGGAAGGGAAGAAGCTGTATGTCCCTTCATGTTGATGTTAACCAAACCAGAAACACACTGACAGCTGGAGGACAGCTTTCAGCTGAAAACCCTTTGAATTGATCTAAATATGTTCTACTGCAGGTTTAATAGACCAACATCGACACCCATCACCCATCCCGGCTCAGACATCCAACAGTCACTGACACCTCCTGCACCACACTCACCACTCCCACTGACCCCCCCACCAGCACTCAGGATCTGTGAACAGGATGTGTGCCACCTCTTCAAGAGACAGACGACCAATAAGTCCTCCAGCCCAGACACTGCCCCCCCCTCAGGGATGTGTGCTCCCCCTCCTGCTCTTCTCCCTCTACACCAACGATTGCACCTCAGAAGACCGGTCTGTTAAACTCCTGAAGTCTGCAGATGACACTAAGGTCCTCGTCCTCATCTGAGACGGTGACGAGTCCGCATACAGACGGGAGGTGGAACAGCTGGTCCTCTGGTGCATCAGAACAACCTGCAGCTGAACACGCTGAAAACTGTGGAGATGATGGTGGACTTCAGGAGAAGCCCCTTCACACTGCATCCATCACCATCCTTGACAACACTGTTTCCACTGTGGAAATCTCCACATTTCTGGGATCCACTATCTCCCAGGACCTACGGTGGACTTCAAACATGCCCTCAATCATCAAGGTGCAACAGAGGATGTACTTCCTGCCTCCGTTCAGGAAGTTCAACCTGCCTAAACAGCTGCTGATCCAGGATTGACACACCTCCAGACTGAGAAACACGCAGAAAGCATCACTGAACGCCAAAACAACCAAACACAGAAACAGTTTCTTACAACGAGCCGTCAGCCTGATGGACAGTTAGCAGTCAGACAGTGACACCCAAACATCCACTGATTGGACAGTTATCATTCAGTTCAATTCAATATTCCTTTATTTGTCCCGCGAGGGGAAATTCCAGATTACAGCAGCATCAGTAGAGCAGATTAATAAAAGAAGTGCACGCAAATTAGAAACAACATCAGAATATATACAAAGAATGAGAATTTTTAAATAAAAATTAAAAGAAAGAAATTGTAAGAAATTGCAGATAGTATTTACAGACTGTATGTACATGTTTTATTGTCCAGACTACTGCACTGATTACTTGGAGCAGTTTTTGTTGTACAGTCTGACAGCTGCAGGGAGGAATGACCTGCGATACTTCTCCTTCACACACTTTGGATGTAGCATCCTGTCACTGATGGAGCTCCTCAGTGCAGTGAGTGTGTGTTGGAGGGGGTGGGAGTCATTGTCTGTCATGGAGGACAGCTTGGCTGTAAACCCCCCCCCCCCCCCCCCCCCCCCTCCACCAGTTCCAGAGGGCATCCCAGGACAGAGCTGGCCTTCCTGATGAGTTTGTCCAGCCTCTTCCTGTCAGCTGTAGTGATGCTGCTCCCCCAGCAGACTACACCACAGAAAATGGCAGAGGCCACAACAGAGTCATAGAAGGTCTTCAGGAGTGCCCCACGCACCCCAAAGACCTCAGCCTCCTGAGCAGATAGAGTCTGCTCTGTCCTTTTTTGTAAAGTGCAGTGGTGTTATGAGTCCAGTCCAGTTTGTTGTTCAGATGAACACTCAGGTACTTATAAGATGTCACCATCTCAATGTCCCTTCCCTGGATGTTCACTGGTGTTGGTGAAGAGTGTGGGCGCCGGCGAAAGTCCACAACCAGCTCCTTGGTTTTATCCGCATCATCCAATGATCAACAGTTTCTAACAGGTACATCATCACTCACAGCCACTGTCACATAAATATCTGCACACTGTACATCTCATCACATATATCGTTTATCCTATATTTCTGAACTTATTAGCTTTTTGTTCATGTTTTATTTTTTGTCTTTTTGTCCACATTGAGCTGCATGTCTTTTTTCATATGCAAGTACATTGAGTTCAGTATTTAAACCTGAGTCAAATTCCTTGTATGTCGACGCATGCTTGGCCTATAAAGTCAGTTCTGGTTCTGATTTTATTCAAATCAAATCAAATCAAACTTTATTTATATAGCACTTTTCATACATAGTGCAACACAAAGTGCTTTACAAGAGTTAAAAACAATATAAATAAAAACAGAACAACCTGAAAAACCCAACCCTCCCACCCTCCATATGTACTAACACACACCCTCAACTACATGCATACACACACACACATACACACACACATTCTCACCACAGACAGTAGCAGCAGTAATGAGACATGCAAGACACTGAGGATTGAGGAGAACGCCACCTTTGGGGCCGTCCACACCGAGAGGAGTCATCACAGGCTATGAGCACAGGGCAGCAGATTCTGAATCTGCTGCTGAGGGTGAAACTCCTTCGGGGGTTTCATGAGAGGTTTCAGGACGTGAAGAATCAACAAAATGAACTGAACATATTTGCTGTTTAATGTGGAACCAGCTGATTTGTCTGACAACCCAAATCAGGAGAACAGGCTGCTGCATCATCAGCATCACTACCACGTGAAGCAGTTCCAGCCATCACATTGAGGTAAGTGTGACATATATGTTCGGTAACTTAGTACGGCCCGAAGGATGTTATAAAAATTGAGAGGAAAAGGTCCCCGAACCCTGACTCTGAGTTCACAAAGACAGGAAGGCCTCCTCTCTTCTCCTTGCTCAGTTTTCCTCTGATACATTTCCATTCAACGGTATAAATTTCATTATCAATCCTCTTTCTGGCCTTCACGTTGGCTGCAGCGACAGCATCTTTTCCCTCCTCTGGTTTGTATACTGGAGGACCTCCGGCTCCACACCAGGACTACAGCATCGAGGACCTGAGTGACCATCATCATCAGGTATTTTCAGAATACACCAGAAAACACAAAACAATCCATCAGGAACACCACAGCTCTAAAACACTGCTGTGGTGCAAACAAGCAGTCAAAAAGTCCTTCCGCTCGGAGCCCAAAATAGCGACAAGCAGTAGTACTTTTACTCAGCTAAAGGACTGAGTACTTCTTCCACTGCAGGCGATTCTTATCAAGAGAACACCTCAGTCTCATCTGAAGTCAGGAAAACGTGAACGGCCCTCTGTAGTTCTGGACTTGAATGGAGTTTGACTCATTACAGGTGAAACATGTCGCTGATGTTGAGGATTCACAGATCAGATGAAACATCACAGCTGTGAGTCATTTGAAACAAACTGTAATGACGTTCAGCGTCATAAAGTACAGCTCTGGGGGTCTGAAGTGATTCTCTGTTCATAATCCTCTTCGCCTCCTGCAGCAGGCTTGAAGAGGTTAAGTGCTTCATCACCATAAAAACTTCCTCCCGGAGGTTTAACTGCTTTAATATCTTTAGCAGAATCTGTGTTTTCTGAAACTTAATTACTGTGAAGATGAAATTACTCCCATGGCGAGCTCCGAGAAACATGCACAGTTCTGCTCTAAATGTTTGGCTGTAAAACACCCTGAGTCAGCTGACAGATGTGGGTCCCACAGGGGCCTCCGGCGGGGCCCGACCACAAACTCCAAGTCAGAGCAGGAAGATGTGGTCGGCCTGCAGGTTACATAAGAGAGCCGAGAGTCTGACGGGGGGCGGAGGGGGAACCCGCCAACTCACACACACACACCATAGACACATGTACACACACACACGCACACAGACGCACACAGAGTTGTGTTTTCATCACATTGACTTCCATTCATTTCCTGAGGACTGAACCACTGACCCAAAAATCAACTGTTTTCTAATTGGAGACATGAGCTTTGTCCCCAGTTGCACCAGCTGTCCCCAATTAACTGGTCTTCAGTCTGACATGTGTCCCTGAAAGTAGCCTAAGTCAAACCACACACACACTCACAAACACACACAAACACACACACACACACACACACACACACACACACACACACACACACGTTTACTTCAATAGAAACAGCAGAAAAATTAAATCGACTCTCAGCAAAGTCAAAATGTTAAAAAGTGGATAACAGCACACGCTTCCGTCATTTTCAGACTTTTCTGCTTTTGTTCATGTCGACTGATGACTGATGGCTGATCCAGGACCTGCTGTCCCCCGGCAGGATTCTGTGACCTGCCGTGCCGTCAGCCAGCGAGCGACCCTCATCCCAAACTGTCCTCATTAAAAAGCCTTCATTAGAGGAAACAAAGCAGCCAACAGCGTGCTGCGGTCCTGGCAGACAGGACGGTTCAGGTTCTGTCCCAGCAGGTCAAGCTGTCCTGAATTCGACCTTCAGACCACTAGCACTGAAGTAACTGAGAGGAAAACTCTCCTGCTGGTGCTTCATCAGGCTTTCAAACAGTTTGTGGATGTCAAAACTGATGAGCTCTTTGTCGGCTTCCTCCAGCAGGAGCTGAAACAAGTGTTAAACTTACCTGTTTCATCAGTTTATATCATTGACGATCCACTCGCAGTGAAGAACTGCAGAACTATCATCTTATATAAAACAAGGATGAGATGTAATGAACCAGGTTTTATCTGTTTGTTATTTTCCACCCACAGTCCCTGAGCAGGTACGAAGAACAACAAATCAAAGTGAGACTAGACATTGACGACAAAAACACTGAGACAGAGGATAAAAGCAAACGATCGTCCCCAAAATCTCAAACAGAGGACACAAACCCCGCCTGGCGTTTCTTATATGCTTAACTTTACAACGTTAAAAACTAGTGTTATCCAGTTTTTTAATCTGCTTTTTAAATCCAACATGTGATCAAAGGAAACACCCGAGCATTGAAATTCATCCACAGATCTCCGTTTGCATGCTTTGGTAGAGGACACCGTTGCAGTTTCTCTCCTTGCCTGTAGTGGAGGTGTGGCCTGGCGGTGCTGCTGGTCTCCGACGCACCTGAGGCAGGTCTCCACCGATTGCGCTCACCCTTTAGCAGCGTGGCAGTGTTTTTCATGGCCCTCCTTTGCCGAGACTCTCCAGCCATTCCTCTATTTGTCCTTGTCCATAGCCTGTTTGCTCGTCTTAGCCTTGTTCGTCTTATTTCGCCTTGTTCGTCCTAGTCCTGGTATCTTTGTTTTGGTTTGGGTTCTCATTAGTCTTGCGCTGTCTTGCTCTCCTCCCCGCTCACCACGGTGTAGTCACCTTTTGTTTTGTTGGGCTGATTTTGTGTTCTTGTTTTTGGGTCTATAATAAACCGTTTTTGTTACGGCTCCTTGTTTCCTGCTGTTTATCCGCTTCACTGGTCCAGCTAAATTACTGATTCTACGGAATCATAACACAGCTTTTATCTATTTATTTTCCGTTTTCTTAGTTAATGTCAATGTTAACTTCTGTGGCATTTTTCCTGTGTGTATATAACACAGAGCCTTCTGCCTGCATCGTGATTCCATCATCATTGTGAACAGATGGGAGATAAACGGACAGAAGAACACTGGTCCTAAAATCGCGCCCTGTGGAACTCCCATGATGCAGGCTTTTAGTTCACTGTTGAACTGCACACATTGGATTCAGCCCAGCTTTGGGTAGTTACAGAAAGGGCGTAGATTTCCAGATTAAGTAATGTTTGGTGCTTTACTGTGTCCAAAGATGACGAAGAACATCTCCCTGAAAGTTCTGCAGAGCCACCGTATTCATGTATGGATATACAGATGTATATTTTAATAAAATCTGTTTGATGCTGACACTGAATCATCACACATCTGCTCACAGGGTTTAGTTCTAAATCTTACTTTGGAATGAAGGAAATTATTGGGATTCTTTTCCTTTTTATTTTGACTCGTGTCTTTTCTAGCAGCTAATGTGAGATTATGACCTGAACGACCGGGGATGGGTTTTATGTTTTTGTTATTCTGTCTGTAAAAATTAATTCCAGTAGTTTGGCAAGATTTCCTTATTCTGGAAAGTTTTTTTTTTTTTTTTAATCTTCTGTGTCGTCTGAAACGTTGATATCTTTCAGCCTCTTTCTGAGTGCTCAGTCCAGCCACTTTAAACTCCCATAAGGACAACGTCTTTACTTTCAAATCATTTGAGATTAAGCAGTCAAAGAAAACACACTAAACTGCAAACATAACAAATGGCATTTCAGGGTGTTTTCGTCTTTTTCAGTTTGCTTTCTTTAACATAGATCAAAACGCCCTTTACCTCCATCCCATCTGACCTGGGACCTTAACCCTGGAGTAACCCTGGTTTGCTGGTACAGGGGTGGCTCTCCGACCATGACGTCCTTTGGCAGATGCTCGTTCATCATCCACAACATGGGAATGTATGATACACTGACTCCAGACATCTTGTGGTACTACAAGAGTCCCATTGGACCAGTTTCCCCAAGCAGGTATGACCAGGAGACTTAACAGACTCAGGGTCAAGATGGAAAAACGGGATAATTCTTTGGTTTTGATGTTTACGATCGCCATGACGCCCGTTTCCCCACATACGCAGTTTGAAAGTCTGGCGGTCTCCCAGCAGCACTTGCCGAGCTGCCACAAATACCTGCCTCCATCTTTCCCACCATTAAGTACATGTACTCAAGTACTGTACTTCAGTACACATTTGATATACTTGAACTTCACTTTATGCTTTTACTCCACTATGTCTCAAAAACAAATGTTGTACTAATTTTTCATGGCCCTCCTGTCCAATGGAAAGCTCGTATCTCCAGATGTGTTGATGTTGAATGTTTGTGATAAACTGAACGAGGAAGTGTTGAGGAAATTCTCCTCCCTCTTTAATCTCACTTTAAACATTTCACTAACTGAAACTGTAAAAATGTGTTATCATAACTTCAAATGATGAGCTGAACAACTGGCGAAACGTTGATTTACTTTGAAGAAGAAATAACTTTTTTGATTTTAGAGTACTGAGCTTATGTACGGTGGCCCTGAGAGCTCAGTACAGATAATTAGAATGGAATAAGTTGTTAATTCCATTCAAATGAATTACTTTGTCCATATTACATTATTTAAAGGCGATCAGTCATCTTAAATGTGTTAAGCACAATCAGTGTATGTGTGATTCAGTTTCCATCCAGTCGTCCTAGAAACTCTAAATATGATATCACGTTCTTCTCGTCATGTTGTGAAGACTGTTGCTGTGTCGTCAGTTCATTGAATAAACTCTGCACGTTGTCATTCTGTTCGTTTCTGTCTCTGTGGAGCTGAAGGCAGCTTTTATGGTTTTGAACTGTTCTAAGGACAGAGGCTCTGACAACTGAGGGTGACATCTGCTCCACAGATTGTAAAGCGCTTTAAGAAAATTAGTGATTTGTGATGTTGGACTACATAAATCAAACTGACGACTTCATGTTTTGCCTGAAAATGTAAAACACATGATGAACTTCCAAAGAAACACTTGAAGATATTTCCAGTCTAACACATTCACCATATGAACAGCATGTGTTTCACAGGCTCCTGACATCGACGCAACAAGAACTGAACCCTGCTGAATAATTGCACATTAAATACACATTTTGAATACACATTGAATTGAATTGAATACATGTACATACTCAATGCATCATGGGAAGTCTCCCAGCAGTCTAAGCCTTAGGCAGCAAAGCTAGGGGCTGGTCCGAGGTAAGTCTGAGCCAGCCCTGTAAGAGTCATCATAAAAGGAAGCCTAAATCAAGCCTAATCCTAAGCACACAGATGGTGTCTGCCTCCTGGACTGAAGATGCTTCCACAGGAGAGGAGCCTGACAGCTGAAGGTTCTGGCTCCAGTTATGCTTTTTGGAGACTTTGGGAACCATAAGTAAACCTGTGCTCTGCGACACTAGCTAACCAACAAGACTTTGTGTTGTTGTGTTATCAAGAAGGAACAGATGACAGCAGCAGTGAGGAACATAACAATCCAGAGCGACGGCAGCATCAAGAAGAAAGAGCATGAGCTAAAGACGTGCCAACGGCTGAGGAAGAACTCGACTGGATGCATATACACATCAATCATGATAGAGCGGTAGAGGACAATGCGCTTTTTAGTAAAGATGGAAACACATTATATGGCTCCAACATGAAGAAGCAGTAGCTCCTCTCTGACCTTCCTCTGGGTGTCTGAGCTCCTCACTCAGCTTCTGATGGCCAGTCTATCATGATTTGAACTGAAAGGGGCATCCTGGAAAGGCTCAGGCATTCAGGAGCCAGGATGGAGCGAGGTTCACCGCTTTGTGAACACATGAGTGGATGAGGGAGATTAATGCATGAACTCAGGAACACTTCAGAAAACTGCTGTCAGTGAACACAGTTTGATTGGAAATCACTGATTCTGGGTTTACTGGTGTTGTACAGAGTCCAGACTGTCGTGGAACCAAGTTTTTCGGCAAACATGTAGATCGTCTTTCTGATTGAAGTTTGTTAAAATACACATTTTTTTCAGTTGAAATAAAAAGGCCAATGACTTGTGATCCTGTTCAGTTCTTGTGGTGGGGGCAGATGTGTCACTGTAATCACACCGTTAATGTGAGAAATATGTGGACGTGAAGCGTGGAAGAGCACACAGAGCAGAAGGTCACGTATGAAACAACACTCATGGGGCGATGTGGATGTTCTCCACCTGCTTCCTGCTGCTCTCTGTTTCCTCTCTGATGGACTCACACAGTCTGACTCTCCTGCTGTGTGATAACCAGCACCGTGACAATGGGGGACCGCGGAGGGGGGGCGAGTGGGCTCGGCTTTCCCAAAAGTCCTCGGGACAAAACCTGGAGGGGCGTCACAGTGTGTTCCTCTGTCCACACAAACATTGTGGGACTTCTCCTCCTCTGCTGGTAAACCACGCTCGGTCTGGACTTAACCCTCTGAAGTCAGTGTGACGACTTCTATCATCAGATGCAACAAAAGAAAAACAAGAACAAAAGAAAAAGAAAAAGGTGGTTCTCCTGAGCAGAGCTTTGACACAGTGAAGCAACACACAGCTTTTCATCCTTTAATGAGCCGTTAAGGTTAAACTGTAAACCAGTATATACATAGCATGTTTATTCTTCTTCTTCTTCTTCTTCTTCTTATTATTATTATTATTATTATTATTTAATAAAATAACAGCCTTACAGTTAAACTGAGTCACAGGAGAAAGACACTTATCTCACTGTGTGATGAATGAGCGGCAGCACCTGGTCCATCCCTCACATCGTCTCATTGGAACTAGGAGTCATCTGATAGAAAACGGGGCATGCTCTGCACATACATACACAACCCGTGTGTTTTACTCTGATGGTATGTGGGATTCATGTATGTATCTGTCAAATTGATGTTTTCTGTTCTTGCAGGAGGACCAATGAATGTGAATCTAATCAGACCATGGTTTGAAACCTGCACAGACAAACTGAATTTTTCCTCCTGGTGGTTCCTGTTGTCCTGAGAGACCAACTCCAGATGAGCATTGAGGGAAACTTACAAGAAGAACCACAAACCTAAAAAAGATTGCATATGCTTAACTCTTTGTGAGCTGTGAAATTCACACTTTAAAAAGCAACAAATAGGCAGAGAGTCAGAGTTCGACAGACAACGTAAAATTAAATCTCAAATAGAAGTGTGCTGCCATCTGTTTAACACCATCTATGACACATGCACACGTGTGCATGTGAAGCTGTTCCTCGTTTTGAAGGTTACGTAACCAGCAGAGACAAGTTTACATACACGAGCCAACCATGAATGTGGGGCCTTAGTGGGTTTTAAGTCGGAGGTGCCAGAAGGGTTAGCGGATGTGGACATGGATGTACGAACGTGATGAGTCTGATTTCTAAGTGGATTTCAGGAGGATTATTCTGGATGGACATCAGAGATGGTGACATCCTCAGAGAGAGTAACACATTAATAGACATCAATGGTGCGGATGGAGGCCTCAGCACTGCGCTCTGTGGTACTTTTTCTGTTTTGTTGAATTGCTCAGGTTTCAGTTCTTACTCTCTGATCACATAGACCAGGGAGGAAGTTTTACACATCAGACAATCCAGTGGTCAAACTTCAGTCACTGAACCAGAACGTCGGAGGAGCAGCAGCTCGATGAGATCAGCAGGAGACGCTGATGGAGCTCGTTAAACTGAGACAGAGAAGATTTAGAACTGCCCGCTCTCTGGATGACCTGCTGCTCCTCAACAGAGCAAACATGGACTTTTGCAGACTTTGCTTTTGCCCTGCACTTTACTGAAAACTGGAACCTGCCCCAAGTGGACCATGTGACAGAGCCATCAGCAAAAACGAGGGGAGCTGGAATCTGCTTCTGCATAAACCAAGGTTGGTCTACAGATGTGACATTGTCAACGAACTAGACTGTAAACTGTCGGTGTTTCCATCCCACCGCAGGCTTCAGCCATGAACTCCCAGAATACAGACAGCACATCGATTGTTCCACCAGGGGTGACACCAACTGCTACTTCTCTGTCCCCTGTGCAGTTCTGGGAATCTTATCACTGTCTGCTTCATCTTCATCAGAAATGAAAGTCTACTCAGACTGTGGTCGAGACCTTGAGGAGACAGCCCACCAAGGCAAAGCTGGAACTACAGGCCTGCTTTGACTGCACTGATTGGACTGTGACTGCTGCTACAGACCTGGATGAACTCACACTGTGGCATCTTACATCAGTTTCTGTGAGGAGACTAAAACCTTCTGCACACACAACAACAAACCTGGTTTACAGAAAAACAGGCAAGGAGGAGGCCCACAGACATGAGGACAGAGTCCTGCACAACCAGGCCGGAGAGGAGCCACTCTGGAAGCTGAAGAACTGCCTTTCAACCTGCATCACTGTGGAGAGGCCCGCAGGACATCAGCAGCTACAGGAAACCACCACCCCCAGTGAACACACACACACACACACACACACACACACACACACACCATCAACCGGCTGGCGGTCTGAATGTTTTTTACTGCAGGTTTGATAAGCCGACACTCACACCCCTCACCTGCTCGGGCTCAAACATCAAACAACCACCTGCCACCCCTTCACTCCTCCCCACCGATCCCCACCTGCACTCAGGATCTGGTAACAGGATGTGCGCCACCTCTTTCAGGGACAGAAGATCAGGAAAGCACCAGGCCCAGACGGCATGTCACCATCCTGTCTGAAAGTCTGTGCCCACCTACTGCCCCCCATCTTTACCCAGATCTTCAGCAGATCGCTGGAGCTGTGTGAGGTTCCCTCCTGCTTCAGACACTCCACAATCATCCCCACCAAAACCTCTATTGCAGGATTATGTGGACCTGAACTCCATCCTACAACACCTCGACTCCCCAGAGCCACATGGAAGGGTCCTGTTTGTGGACTTTGGCCTTGGACGCCAGCATCCTGGTCCTCCAGTCTAAGCTCACCCAGATCACCATGCCACCCTCCACCTGTCAACGGATCACAAACTTCCTGACAATAGAAGACAATAGTTTTCACAAACAAAAGAATAACTTGATGTTTTACTTTGACAAATTCGCAGTAGTTGTCAAATAATAAGACTTTGATGTAGACAACATTTCCCAAAGTTTAGAACATTTCCTCAACTCAACAAGTCACAAAAACTCAGACAGTTGAAGGGAGTCTGGTAGGGTTTTATACTTCCTGTACTCTTCAGATTATACACCTGCTTCCTCTTTGGTGAAGGTATTAAAGCCAGTAACACAAAAGACGCTGTTTGTCTGTGTCTGTCTTCTCAGCAATGTCCACACACAAGGTGGAAATTAGCATCAGACACAGAACGCTGGTCAAACAGACGGGTCCCCTAAAGAGAATCATGCCTGAGGTCCTTTGTTGTCCAGAACCGGCCCGTCCTGGACACAACCTGTTCTGAATAGTCTCCTCTGGACGGCGCTACAGAGCACAAAACCAGAATCAGAATCAGAATCAGAATCAGAAAGGGCTTTATTGCCAAGTACGATTTTACACATACGAGGAATTTGTTTTGGTGAAGTTGGTGTATGACACATCTACTAAAAATAAGCTATTAACGAAGTACAAAATATAACAATAGAACTATATATACACAAGTCTGGTTTTTTTGTTGTTGTTGTTTTGACACACCGACTATTCACAGAAACTCTGGACTCCTATGTGGACATTTTTGTCGGTGCTTTTCATATATACAGCATTTCTATTTCTATTATCGTTTTGTTTAACCATTTATTCACACACTTGCATTCTCTAACTACTTGTTCAGCTCTGTTGTCCTCACTTTCAGCTGTTATGTCTGTTAGTAATTACTACATGGGGAACTTGATTCCTCTGTGTTTCATGATTTGACTGAATTATGACTCGGAGCTGTGTGATTTCTGCATTATAATCTTTTAGAAAAGACAATGCAGTAAAAGTAGAACATCGGCAGTAATGTAAATACTGATTGTACCTGTGTGCAGTACTTCCGTCCTGATAACATCTGCACTCAGAGTGCGTCATGACTGATCCTTGGATGGATCAACATGTTCGCCGTCGAGAGGCTTCACCTTCACTTCGTCCTCTTTCTGTCCCTGAGCTTTAATGTCACACACAGCTGGAAGCTTTCCATCTGAGACCAGAGGAGGACACTGTCCTCTACTGTCCACACTCTCCAAAGATGCGGATTTAGTATTGACAACTTAGAAAATATGGATGTCAGACATTAAAACACGCTCTCTCTCTCTCTCTCTGCCTCATGTTTGAGTGTTTACAGTGAGCTCAGAAACGTACTAATATGCTATAGGTGTGTAGGCGTTCAGGTTCAGGAAGGTCTTTATGGCTCAGTATCTAAACCATCAACAGGTGGGATTCAGGACGTGAGCCCTGACCTCTGACCTCTGACCTCTGGCTGCTGCGTGAGCGGGTCCACTTGGTGAGTACAGTGCTGTTACTGCTGTCATGATTGTTATGGTAGAACTGAGGTGGACTCGGCTTTGGCCTGGAAGCCTCGTGCTGCTGAATGCTGACTGACCGACCGACTCCCCCTCCTCTCCTGTTCCTTTCTGTCTGAGTCACGGTGACCTCGGTAAGGAGCTCAAACCCTCCTCTGCTTTCACACCAGACAAACAGACATTTCACAAACCATCTGACTGAAGCCAGAGTTCTCCCTCAACATTCAGACGAGCCTCTTTCTCTGTTTCAGTCCACGTCTGATGAATTTCTAATTGAGCTGAGAGTCATATTCAGGAATCTAGGTTTGTATTTTCTCACGCTTCAGAGAACTTCGCCTGAAGTTCAGCGACTGCTTTAGTTCAGTGTGCTTAGTTTTCAGGAAGCAGCAGAGAACAAACTGCTCTCGTGTTGTTCTGTTGTTTCTATCAAAGTACATGAAGAGGATTTGGTTCCTGTTTGAAGACTCACAGTCTCTGAATTTCCATAATCAGACTCAGTTACTGTTCAGCTGCACTTTATTAGCGATGTGGTCAGTGAGGTCTGGAACCACGTTACTGAATGCTGGAACTGGAAGTGAATCATGAGGTGCAGAACCGTCTGATATCGAGCTCATTCAAACGACCGTGGTGTGAAGGGTTCTTGTTGAGGGACTGGCGGTCTGGACGAGCAGGACTGAAGCTCTCATTAACCGGACGGCTTCGATTCTCAGTCCTTGAATATTTTTATTGTAACATCATTCTATTGACTTTTAAAAGATAAGATCGAACTTTATTAATCCCACGCCGGGAAAATAAATTGTTACAGACAGCAAAGAAGAAAGAGAGACATAGAAAAGACCAAAGAAGACAATAAAGAGAAGAATCAACTATATACACTGTATGTACTTCATATACAAGGGTATAGGAATACTACTGCCACACTGAGTTGTGCGAGTCAGATATGGATAATCACTACAATGTTTAATCAAATAATTGATTAATAATTGGCCAATGAGAGCTTGTGTGATCTCTGCTGAATCAGTGGCTTAAAAACAGCTTGTCAAACTGTGACAGTGACTCGAGGGATTTGTTTCGGACCATAATTCCTCTGTGTAGCCGGGTGAAAATCTGTTATTTCCCATAATATTATTAATTATTGTGTACACTGAATACAACTAGTTGATGAATGTTTTATTGAGATATAGTCCTGCTCACATTATACCAGCTAGGGTTCCTGTAAGGACACAGAATCGAATCGATGGCGAGCTAAGACATGGACTTGGAGCCGAGCAATCCCAGTTACGAGCCTCTCCTGGTCTGGTAGGAGGCTCGGGCAGCCTTGTCCCCCCCTCGTCTTCTTTTACACCCACGCACGCACTCACACTTTAAGGCTTCTAGCCCATGGACAATAATAACCCGCACATGCTGGACAGATCTCCGTGCATCTCCTCCTGGAGCTGGACTGGGTTTCGGTTGACTGTGAATGTTGTCAATGCCTTTGAAATGTTAAGTGCACTTTACTATATCGGTTAATTTACTCTGCAGACTGTAAATATTGGGGTTTCACTGTATATATAATATCACAAACTGATATATGGTACCAACCGCATTTGCAGTACTGTCTGTTGTGTTTTATTGTACCACCAGCTCCAGGAACTGAACCTGTCTTCTGTAGACCCAGTCCCAAAGGCCATAATTCAGCCTGTGAGAGTCAAACGTTCACACACTCCATTGAGTCATTGTGGGAGCCAGTTCCAGACCAGGTGAAGAGTTTTGTCCTGGTCTAAATCTGGCTCTCACGTTGATGTGGAGGTGGACTGAAGGTGAAACCTTTGATGGCTGCTGCTGCGTCTGACCCTGAGACTCGACTCCACAGCGGAGACAGTCGCTCCTCTGTCAGCAGATCCTCACAGTGGGACTCCTGCGGACCCACGACGACAAGCCATCCAGTCACAACGCGACATGAGACGTCGGTGAATTCAGCGTCCGGCACAGCAGTTTGTCAGCAGCCTTTTGGAGTAAAGTTTAGTAGAAATTCACAAACCAGAAAGATGAGTGAGACATCAGTCAGGGCGATCACAGGTGAGACTTAACGGACTGGTTTCTGTGGACACGATGGAGATGACTGATGAATGTGGGACTGCTCCTTTAACACTTATGAAACAGTCAGCGTGTCGTTGCACAATCCTGCTGCACTGCAGTCTGCTGTCGACTGAAGCTCCTGGACCTTCGTTGGTTCTCTGTCATCCTTCAGCTTCACACACCGAGTCTGTTTCAACCATCAGACCTGCAGACGGAGAGCAGCCAGAGGACACACATCTGCTCACACTTAGCGCTGTGTGTGTGTGTGTGTGTGTGTGTGTGTGTGTGTGTGTGTGTGTGTGTGTGTGTGTGCGTGTGTGTGCGTGTGTGTGCATGTGTGTGTATTCTGAATTAATGCAATAGATAATTGAACAAGTGTCAAGTTTGAATCCAAATGCAGTTAAAATTTCAATTGATTTTCCAGAAAATGCTTCAAATGAAACCTGACTGAACATTTGTCTCCATCATTTCAAGTGAATCTGATTGGCTGATGGAGACAAACAGCAGGTGAAGCTGATCCTCCATTTGCTGCCATTAAACCAGCTCAGAAGAAGAGACACAAGTCGTCATTCAAAGAGCTGCAGTCAAAGGTCAAACAATGAAAACATGATGGAGATCAGAGGTTTCTCTTAGTTTCATGTGTTCATGTGAGGAAGGTTCCAGCCTCCTCATCCTCCACAGATCTGATGTTTTCAGCTCTTCATCGAAGAGACGTTTGAGTCACGTGGTCGTTCAGTCTGTCTTCGTCCTGTTACATCAGCTTTTCCTTCTCAGCCTGACATCAAAACGTTTTTACAATATTTCGACATTTTTCTGAATTTGCGGTGTTTCAACTCTTCTTTCAAAGTGCAAAATGAAAATGGACATAAAATCAGATGTCTGGAAACAGACTGACACGGGAATCAGGTTCAGCTGTGTCCCACAGTCTGACGTTTTCACGCTGCGGTTGGAGCGTGGCCGTGGAGAACAGCTTTAAACGCTTCAGCCCTCACATGTGGCTCGGCGACATTGTTCTCACTCATTCGGCCGCAGATTGTTCTGTTGGGCTTCCTGAGCGGCAGGCAGTCAGGAGCTCAGTGTGTCTTTGCTTTGATTTTCTGTTACTGGAAGTGTTTCTGTGTTTGTCTCAGGGGACCTCAGTGATGGTAAACTGCAGATAATCATCTTTTAACAACAGCTGTTGTGTGGGGACATGCTGGGTGAAGTTCTGGGAAACAACAGATCAGAAGTAAGAAATGTTGATGGAAACATTTCAAACAGAAACGACTGTTTGAAATGAGATCTGCCTTCATGAGGCTGCAGGAACCCGTGAAGAACAGCCCACCGACCAGCCGTCAGCGACTGTCACAGGCCCCAGAGTTCCTCAGTCATCCCTGGAAAAGAAACCTCCGCCTGCCTCCCTCCTTCACACAGCTGCAGCATCCTCAAGCACCAACACCAACACCAGAGAGCCACAAGGCTGTGCCCCTTCCTGTTCACCTGTACACCAATGACCGCACCAGCCAATCACCTATCAACACTTACCGTGATGATGCTGCCGCACCTGCACTCCTTAATGACAGTGACTGTTTCAGGCCGTTATGACTGTTTCCCACTTCACACGATTACCTGCAGCTGAATGTAAGAAAGAACTGTGAATTAACAATTCCAGCCACACAGCACCACCACAGCTCCACCCACAGCTCCACCCACAGCTCCACCCACAGCTCCACCCACAGGCCCACCTGTATCAGTAATCAAGTGCTGAGATGATGGAGAGCTTTCAACCACACGCCACACGACGAGACTCTGCATCCACAAACTCAAAGCGTCTTCTGTCGTATCTTCTCCTCCACTGCTCCGCATCCCTCCACCATGTTAACTGTCTCCAACAGGAACAACCTCACCACATCACAACCCCTCCAGCTCCTCAGACCTGAAGAGCAAAGGCCGGCACGTCAGCCTGGAAACAGCCACGCTTTGGCCTGGAGCCTCGTTCTCTCAGCATCACTCAACAAGAGCCACCTGTAGCTGTGTGTGTGTGTGTGTGTGTGTGTGTGTGTGTGTGTGTGTGTGTATAAATGGGTCTGCTGTCTAATAAAATCAGCATCGAACAATAAATAGAAGGTTTCCATCTGTTCTCGTGATATTTTAATTCTCACCACCATCCTACAGACCGTCCTGACTGCTCAACCTTCATCGATAAAATTGCCAATAAATGATAATAATATGAAGATATTTCAGAGATTTGAACCCCAGTGTGAGTATGAGATGCAGACGTTTGTCAAAGTGAAAGCAGGTTCTGGTTGGACCACAGACGTTGGAGCCTTCACAGCCAGCAGGGTGGCAGCGTTGGATAAACTCGGTGAACGTGAAGCGATGCTTTCAGCCTCATCGGTGAACTCCTGCCTCCCGCCGCTCGTCTTATCCTTCGATCTGATCTGATAGCCGCTGGAACGTTTGACTGCAGAGCAGCTGAAAATAGAAACTTATCACCTCATCTCGGCTCTTGTTTTGGTTTTCAGGACAAGTTTGTCTTCTTCCTGTTGTGAAATAGCTTTTGACCAGCAGCCAGTGGCAGCTCCTGATGAAACACGCCGTGTTTATTCGTTGCCTGGTTCGTTCACTGTCCCGCCCACTTGAGAAACAGGAAGTTTGATTGGACCTCCACATCTTTATATTCATCGGTTAATGTAAGGACGTTTTGAAGACTGCAGCTTCGTCAGGTAAGCAGCCCCCTGCAGGCTGAGGTGTCCATTGCAGCCCCCTCAGCCCTCCAGGTAGAAACACTCTGAAGGTGTGAACCTCTCATTCATTGTGTATGAAAAGCATGATGGGATAGCGGTCCTTAAAGGCCTGCTGCTGCTGATCAACTGAAGCGCTCCGACATCACTCTGACCCCCTCCACCCTCACCTGACTGAAATTAATCTTCACGAACTTCAGTCCTGCGGGTTTCTGCCCACGAGGCCGACACACAGCAGAGGAGCACGTCCTTCACGCTGCTGCCACCATGTGACTGACGGCTGCTCCTGATGTGTGACCACCAACAGGCTGTGGGTTCGATGCCCTGTAGACCGTCCTTCAGGGGTTTTTTTGGAATGGAGCACACGAAGCCTGTGAACTGAAACAATGTACAGAACATGTAAGAATAATAACTGCATTCAAACAGACCGTTGAACTGAAGACCAAAACTCAAGAGACAGAAGCAGAGAGAGTGTGTGTGTGTGTGTGTGTGTGTGTGTGTGTGTGTGTGTGTGTGTGTGTGTGTTTCCTTTTAAGGTGGCAGAAGGTGAAGGACTGACATCAAATCCCACTCGAACACTAAAAATAGCAGCTTTCTGTTGTTTTTCGCTGTGACTGCTTCCATCACGCTGACGGCTGACTTGTGTAACAGGGCGAAGGTTGATGAGCAGGTTCTGTATGAACTGACATGAACCTCGTGGAACAGGACTGTACCTGCCAGGAGTGCAGAGGACCAACATGCAGGCAGAGAACCTGAAGCGAAGCCTGCGAGATAAGAGATTAGACTGAAAATAAAACCCAGTGGACGAGTCGCTTCAGGTACAGAAGGTGAAATCTGATCCAGAAGCTCAGTCTGAGGAACATGTCCACCAGTTCGACGCTTTATCAGTGACTGAGGTCAAAACCCGCCATCAGCAACAATCAGCAGGAGTCCACGTCTCAGCTGTCTGCGGTCGGTGCTCAGACTCCTTTGATCGGCTTCTGTTGTGATTTGGCACTATACAAATAAAATGGAGTTGAATTGAAAAATGACTTTGCATGTTGGGATTTTTAATCCAAAGTATAATTTCACCCAGTTTCAAGCAGAATATGAAGAAAATACAAAGCAAACAAAAAGCAGTCCTCTCTTCAAACGGTCAGCATCGTGGGATATTTTCTGTTGGAGTCAATTCTCCAGAAAAGCAGGAGTTTTATCACAAATCAGGTGTGTGTGTGTGTGTGTGTGTGTGAAACCTGACCTGACATGATAATATCTGACACTTTCTCACTGAACTAAAACTCACTTCCTGTGTGAAAGTATTCGGCGTGAAGGAATCAGACACACACTTCGCACAGAGCGCGTCGGCGAGGACGGACAGACCAGAATAATCACACGAGTTCAGACACACACGAGCAGAGATGTCGATGTGCATGCGCCTCTTTCTCGGTCGCACAGAGCAAACACCTTGAAAAGAAGAAGAAGAAGAAGAAGAAGAAGAAGAAGAAGAAGAAGAATCGGGGGGAGACATTCCCCTTTATTTGTCACACACATGCACATGAGGTGAAATTTGTCCTCCGCCTTTAACCCATCCTGGTCGTCCCTCCGCGGCAGACCAGGAGCGGTGGGCAGCCAGACCGCCGCCCGGGGACCCATCTCGCCGTCACCATTGGTCAGGTGGTGATCTTCTTGCATGTTTTTAGTGGGGGTATATTTTACGGAGGATACCCCAGGTGAACACGGGGAGAACATGCAAACTCCACACAGAAAGGCCCTCCTCGAGGCCTGGTGGAGGACACATGGTGCCCGCAGCGAGAATCGAACCCGGGACCTTCTTGCTGTGAGGCGACAGTGTTGCCACTCACGAAAAGGCCACGAACTGAATTCAAAGCTCTTTTTGCCATTGGCACTTTTCTCATAAGAACACTGGCAAAGTCCTTTTATGGCAGTCAGTATTTTTACAGTCTGTAATCGGTGTGGCATCAACCCAGTGTTATCTCACCTTATCTTATCTCACCTTATCTTATCTTAACATTTTAAGGTTTGAATAGTTTCCGTCTGAAAGTCGAAACCAGCAGTTAGACTTTTTAATCAGGGCTGGAGCTGATCAGCACTGTTTGTGATGCACAGCAGGTCATTTTAAAGCCACACAGCCAAGACCTTCATCGCTGACTCCATGATGGACCGTCCAATCACAGAAGGCTCCAGTGTGCAGAGACGCTGAGCGCAGCGTGGACGCTAGCATTTCAACCGCTGTCCCCACTGTCCCCGCTGTCCCCACTGTCCTCACTGTCTTCACCCACCAGCACTGTCCTCACTGTGCCCACTGTCCTCACTGTCTTCACCCACCAGCACTGTCCTCACTGTCCCCACTGTCCTCACTGTCTTCACCCACCAGCTCTGTCCTCACTGTCCCCACTGTCCTCACTGTCCCCACTGTCCTCCTCACTGTCCTCACTGTCCTCACCCACCAGCACTGTCCTCACTGTCCCCACTGTCCTCACTGTCCTCACCCTGCAATACTGTCCTCACTGTCTTCACCCACCAACACTGTCCTCACTGTCCTCACCCTGCAATACTGTCCTCACTGTCCCAACACTGTCCTCACTGTCCCCACTGTCCTCACCCTGCAACACTGTCCTCACCCACCAACACTGTCCTCACTGTCCTCACCCTCCAACACTGTCCTCAGTGTCCTCACTGTCCTCACCCTACAACACTCTCCTCACTGTCCCCACTGTCCTCACCCACCAACACTGTCCTCACTGTCTTCACCCACCAGCTCTGTCCTCACTGTCCCCACTGTCCTCACTGTCCTCACTGTCCTTACTGTCCTCACCCACCAACACTGTCCTCACTGTCCTCACCCACCAACACTGTCCTCACTGTCTTCACCCACCAGCTCTGTCCTCACTGTCCCCACTGTCCTCACTGTCCTTACTGTCCTCACCCACCAACACTGTCCTCACTGTCCCCACTGTCCTCACCCTGCAACACTGTCCTCACTGTCCTCACCCTGCAATACTGTCCTCACTGTCTTCACCTACCAACACTGTCCTCACTGTCCCCACTGTCCACACTGTCCTCACCCTGCAACACTGTCCTCACCCTCCAACACTGTCCTCAGTGTCCTCACTGTCCCCACCCACCAACACTGTCCTCACTGTCCCCACTGTCCTCACCCTGCAACACTGTCCTCACCCACCAACACTGTCCTCACCCACCAACACTGTCCTCACTGTCCCCACTGTCCTCACCCACCAACACTGTCCTCACCCACCAACACTGTCCTCACTGTCCTCACCCTGCAACACTGTCCTCACTGTCCCCACTGTCCTCACCCACCAACACTGTCCTCACTGTCCCCACTGTCCTCACCCACCAACACTGTCCTCACTGACCCCACTGTCCTCACTGTCCTCACCCTGCAACACTGTCCTCACCCTCCAACACTGTCCTCAGTGTCCTCACTGTCCTCACCCTACAACACTCTCCTCACTGTCCCCACTGTCCTCACCCACCAACACTGTCCTCACTGTCCCCACTGTCCTCACCCTGCGACACTGTGCCCACTGTCCTCGCCCTGCAACACTGTCCTCACCCACCAACACTGTCCTCACTGTCCTCACCCTGCAACACTGTCCTCACCCTGCAACACTGTCCTCACTGTCCCCACTGTCCTCACCCACCAACACTGTCCTCACTGTCCTCACCCTGCAATACTGTCCTCACTGTCCTCACTGTCCCCACTGTCCTCACCCTGCAACACTGTCCTCACTGTCCCCACTGTCCTCACCCACCAACACTGTCCTCACTGTCCTCACCCTGCAATACTGTCCTCACTGTCTTCACCCACCAACACTGTCCTCACTGTCCTCACTGTCTTCACCCACCAACACTGTCCTCACTGTCCTCACCCTGCAACACTGTCTTCACCCACCAACACTGTCCTCACTGTCCTCACCCTGCAACACTGTCTTCACCCACCAACACTGTCCTCACCCACCAACACTGTCCTCACCCTCCAAAACTGCCCTCACCCTCCAAAACAGAAATGTCCTCATCCATCCATTACTCTAAACCTAAAACTTAACCTAAACATAAACAAACCCTAACCTTAACCTCAGTCTTCAGCCTAAAATTTAATGATTTACATTATGGGACCTGCATTTTGTCCCCACAGTGTGAGTACTATGGGTCACACACACACACACACACACACACACACACACACACACACACTCCCTCTCTCTGCTCTTGTTTATGCTGTGTGTGTACATGTCGTGTTGTTTTTTGCTCCACATGTTTGCAGCTGTTGTTGTTGTTGTTGTTGTTGTTGTTGTTGTTTGCCTCAGTTGAACTCTGAATGTTTGTTCCGGTGTGTTGGACACCATGGACACGTGGACGGACAGAAAGTCTCTTTTTCTCAGAACAATTCGATGGAGTCAAAGCAAAGAGGACAACAAACTGAAGGTTTGGGGTCAGCGGGCGTCGAGACCTCCTGCTGATCTGAGGACTCGTGCCGAGGTTCAGATTCCGTGCTCATGTGATGTTGTTGTTCTGAACGTGTCTATAATGTGCTTGAACGGCACCGTGATGTGTGTTTGGATCCTGCTCACTTCCTCCTCCTCCACACTCGACATTTGGGAACAATTAGCACATTATGATCAGGATTACGCTCCATAAGAGCTCCATAATGCTGGTCCTCGTGCTCCCTGCTGATCTGTCAGATGCAGGTCTGAACATTTAGTTCAGAGGTTCAGCGGTGTCAGATGAGGGACTGAACCCGAACGCTCGAACACGTTCAAACGTTTGACGTTCATGAGATTTAAACGCAGAATCACTTCAGATCCTTTCACGACTTTTCTCCGGCGGGAAACCGATTACCCCTGGACCTGCTGGGGAGGCGTTTCCTCCCGCAGTCAGCTGACAGACACATTCAAACACAGTCACATTCAACACAAAGACTGAACTCTGCTCACGCGAACATTTACAAAATAAACCACACTCATTCAGTCATTCCTTCAGTCAGATTTGTATCTGATGTTAATGATCATGTTGCTCGTCTGTAAATGAAGTGTTAATGGATAAATCACTGGTTTTGTGAACTGAGGAGTAAACGGTGATTTGGGATCTCGCAGAGCTTCTAACACAGCTGAAGAGAAGCTGCAGCGATCTGCTCGGTAACGTCCAGACAGCGAACATCAACTAGGCTTCCTCAGTTTCTGGACAGGCAGCTTTGACGGGATGAGACGGGCATCGTTTATTTCTCTCAGTGTAATTAACGTCCATGTGTTCAGCTCGTTATGTAAAGCGGTCACGCAGATGAAGGCCTCGGTGTAAACTTCAGACCGTAATCAAACTCTGTCATGAATCCAGCTGCTGCCAGGAGGCGCTGGTCCAGACCCATGTTTCATCAGAACTGCTTAGACCTGCTCAGACCACCTCTGGGGCTCTAATGTAAACTCAGCTCAGGAAATGAGCAGCGGTGAGATTAATGAGCTGCACATGAGAGTCTCTGACAGTCCAAACACTCGGCTGGTGGCAGAGGTTGAGATAAAAGCAAAAATCTCCAACAATAACAAGCCATTCATGCCCCCCCCCACCCCCACATCCACACAGATGGATGCTGGGAGCAGCTGAGAGTGGAGGTGTGATAACGATTCTGTCTGTCATCAAGACATATTTAAGAAAGCAGGAAATGAGAAACAGAAGAAATCTGTCTGAAACTTTGTGCTTTTTATTTATTTCCCATCAGATCCTTGAAATCAATATTTAACCAAGACAAGCATCTTTCCTGAAGTCGCCCACAGATTTACAGTCACACTCCTGTAACCCGTGATAGATGCTTTCATTAAAAACTATCTAAATCCAGGCAGCAGAAGCAGAGATGTCGTCTTTTTTGTTCCACACTTGCTCAGTGTGTTCCTACCCTATCTTGCAGAGGAGACGAGACCCTGGAACATGTTTACACCAACATGGCTGCAGTCATGCAGAGCCACTGTCCTCCCCCACCTCCAGTCTGACCACCCCTCTCTGGTCCTGCTGGGGGAGTGCTTCAGTACGCATGTGGCAAGGCATCCAAGTCATCCAGACTGGTACAAACCCACCAACAAACCCCCCCAACCAGCAGCGGCGACCCCTTCCCTGATGAGCCAACAACTAATCATGTAATAGCTTTGACAGGGACAGCCAGGTGGCAGCAATCAGGGCCGTGCTTCCTGTGAGGACTTTCACACTGACTTCCTGTCCGAACCCCGAACACTCAGCATCGGTGATCTGTTGATTTGTCAGCAGCTCTGCACTGACACTGTATCTGAACAACAACAGGTGTCTGGTCCTGGTAATCCTCCCCTCCGCGCTCTGCAACAAGACAAAGGCTGGATTTGTTTGGGTCTGCGCTCCGCCCACACAGCCGTGGTGAGGACGGGGGGTTCATTTCGCCCAGAACACCATGTTCTGGAAATCTATGTCACATTCTCTGCTGCCACGTAAATAATGGAGAGCTGCCAGCAGCTGACACCTCGGAGCAGCACGAGGACTCGGGCAGAGACAGAGCTCAGTTTCGAGCTACGAACCAGCCTGTAAAACACAGCGGAGCTGCTTCACAACTGTGTCTGCAGAAGGACCAAAACTCCACATTTAAACACAGTATTCATCCATTCAACATGTCGCATGGTGACGGGATTATTAAGGTTTTTCCTCTGCTTCATCCACTGAGGCTCGCGCCACTAGAGGTTTTTTTTTTAAAAATCTAATTGGGGGAAATATGGATTTAATGCAGACTTGCAGCTTATTATTATGTATGCTGACAGTCAATAATTGTACATTTTAAAGGACATTAAGACACTTACATTTCCCAAAGTAGATTTCAATCATTCAGCTAAACACAGTCAGTTTTGTTAGGCTGAATGGATTAAATCTGGTAAAATAACTCAAATTGACTCACTCGACCAGAGTCTCCTTGTAAACCTTTATTCTATCTTTGAGTTTTTGAACATTAATATAGCAACAAACAACTATTTGATATGTAAAGACATACTGGAGTGATGGAGATCTGAGCAGAGAATGAAGTCACACTGCAGTGTGTGCATAGTGCATGTTAGTGCATGTTGATGCATGTTCGTGCATGTTAGTGCATGTTCGTGCACGTGAGTCCCTGCCTGTGAACAGACTGCTGCTGTTTCACAGCTCGTCTCCAGACCATAACTCTATTTAAAAAATGTCTTTATCCATCTGTCATTCAGTCCTGCACAGACTCATCATTCTACTTCTGTAATTTTAAAGAATCGAATAAAAATAAATACTTGTAATTTGTTTGTAAAGTTAAAAGTGCTTTACAATTTAAAATGATTTTAATTGTAAAGCATTAAAAACCAAGTGGTTCACATAAAAAAGACACAGGTGAATTTTCCCATGATTCCATTGGTTTGACAGGGTTCATTGAGCTCATGCTGCCTCTGATTGAGGTGATTATGTTACTGGAGAACGATGCAGGTTCTTCAGTTTGATGCAGAGACGTGTGGACAGGTGGGAGCAACACTGAGCAGCTGGTCAACCGTGGAGAATAATAGTGCAGAGTTCCCAGAATTCTCGGTAATCATCTCAGAAAAGTCATCCTTTCCTGTCAGACGTGTTACTTTGTCAGTCGTGGCTTCTGTGTATTATGACAGTGAACTGGGAGCCCAGCTTTCCTCCATTTTCTTCGCTGCTCCACAGATTCTCTTCATGTCATTAATGCTGTTATTGTTTAACCACGAGGAGATTCTGTCCATCTACCTCTTTAACCTTCAGAGGAGCAATGCTATTTAAAGCAGAAGACTTGATGTTGTTGAAATGTTCATCGGTGTCATTTAAAGAGCAGTCAGCTGTGTGACTCAAATGATCTCATGTTACAGAACTTTGCTTCAGTCTTGTCATCTATAGGAATCTCTTTTGAACCAAAAATTCTCTTTTAGTCTTTGTTAAGATTAGTTTGGCATCAAAAAACACACGGTGATGGTCAGAAATAGGTGATTCTAATATTGAAACACTGTCAGTGTGTCTGCTGTTATTACCCAGTCCAGAATGTGACCACGTGGATGAGTGGCTTCATTTACATGTTGTGTAAGTTCAAACTTTCCAGTACAGCTGTTCATTTCTGATACACACCTGAGTGATGATGTCTGTGGTTATTCTTTAATAGTTCATCTATTTGACTGAGCTTCAGTGTGGCAGCTTCAATGAACTCCTTGATTGGTGATTATTGTGGAGGCTGGGTCCCTGGAGAAAGAGATAGCGGTGGAGAGGGGGACAAGGGGAGTTGGATCTTAAGTCTAAGTCATGTTTGGGTGTACTCCATCAGGCCTAAAGCGTTCTTTACAGTTCCAAAAGATTTTGAAATGATCAATAAACCTTTTCCCATGGTTGAGGCATCCCAATGTCAGCCATATATTCAGGGCAAGGAGCCTGCTGAAAGATTTGATGCCTTTCCCCAAGGATGGAAAGGGGCCTGAATACATGTTGTGACTGACAGTCAATCAGTTTCTCCAGTAGCTAAATGTCTTTTTTCAGGACCTCAGGGTCAGTTTTTTTTCACAGAATGTCAAAAAGATCTAACATGAATAATAATCCTCCTGTCACTTGGATATGCAGAGACGGTGCCTGGCAGTAGCTCTGTTAGCTCAGATGTGTCATTCATAGTGAGAGTTTCAGTCTTTGCTATTGTTTCATGTTTGGTTCTAGAATGGTATCAGAATGGGGTCTGGTTTATGAGGTGTAGGGTTACCAGTATTTCTCCTGGCCCTTGGCCTAGCAGTGATTTTTTTGGACTATGTCTTGGGTTCTGGCCAGCCTTAATGCTAGCTGTGTGATTTCCCTGGCCTGGACATAGTTAGTATTATCACACCTTTCATTGTTCAGGGTCAGTGGATCATACCTGTTTTGCAGTCAGATTTCAGGTGTGGAGTGAGCCTTGGTGCCCTCTTATTTAATTTCTTACTGGATTTGCCTTCAGTCCAAGTCCTGGCTGGAGTGGATGCTGTCAGTGTGGGGCTGGGGCTGTGCCAGACGGAAGAGTCATAAGGGAAGGCTGGATTGGGAGCCTCAAAAGCTGATCCAGTGGAGTTAGGACACATCCAGGGCAGCATGTCAGCCAAATCTGTGCCAGGATGCTGCACAGCTGAAGTAATCCTGTGTATAGAAGTCTCTATCAGCACCTTGTGTTGTCTCTCTCACCCGACCGGTCGAGGCAGATGGCAGGCCACCCTGATTCTGGTTCTGCCTGAGGTTTCTGCCTGTTGAAGGCAAGTTTTTCCTCCCCACTGTCGGCAAGTGCTTGTTCATGAGGGAACTTTTCGGTCTCTGTAGATAAAAACTCGGCCTGTACCAGCTCAATATGGAAAGTGTCCTGAGACAACTTTTGTTGTGATTTGGCGCTATACAAATAAAATTGAATTGAAATGAATAGCTGCTACAGAGTCAACAGATTGCTCATTCTCGTGTATTTGATGCAGCATTTCAAACTTCTTTTCAGGATGTACAATTCGTCAATCGCTCACACTCTGCAGCTCACAGATTTTGACATCTTGCCTCTGTCCGAGCCCCCGCTAACTAACCTCTGCAAAGCAACCTGCAAGTCAATGTAATGTTAGCTGGCTCATGATACTCTGCTAACTTTAGATGTTCTGTCAAATTCACCAGTACGGGTCAGACCAATTGGGTTCCCAATTAGCTGTCAGCTAAGGCGCCCAGACCATGGCTCATGAAACAGCAGTCACACATGAGCACTGCTGGAAGAGGATAGAGGAAAAAGATTGTTTCTGTGTTACAGTTGGCATCTCGTGGTGTTCAGAGCATGAGGCAGTGAGGGACTACACGGACTCCGCCGCGTCTTCACCGTTCAAAGCATCGACGAGGAAGACGGAACTTCAGAGCGGAGGGTTTGATTCCAAAGATGAAGACACAGACCAAAATATTAGAGGTTTTCCAATTGAAGATGGGTCCTGCATTTTGTTTTTCTGTTTTTTTTACAAAAACTTTGTTTTGCAATATGGCAGTAAAAGTACACATTCTACATAAATGTCATTATCTAAATGCTGCTTCTGTGCACAGCACATGAAGCTGGTTTGTGCAGTAAACTGTTCATTTTAAAGGTTTCCTCTGTCTAAAAGTTACTTTTCGTGTGAACATGAGTTCCACTCACAAATAATACAGATGAATGGAAACATTTGACCAGTGACTGTTTTCTCACACAGATTCAGATTTCATCTTATTTTATTTTATTTATTTGTGTGTGTGTGATTTTATACTGAAAGTCAAACGACTGAGTTCCTGCCTCAAGTGGAGGAGTTTAAGTATCTTGGGATCTTGTTCAGGAGTGAGGTAAGAATGGAGCGTAAGATTGACAGGCGGATCGGTGCAGCGGCAGCAGCAATGCGGTTTCTGTATCGGTCCGTCGTGGTGAAGAAGGAGCTGAGCCGAAAGGCGAAGCTCTCGATTTACCGGTCAACCTACGTTCCTACCCTCACCTATGGTCATGAACTTTGGGTCATGACCGAAAGAACGAGGTCTCGGATACAAGTGGCTGAAATGAGTTTCCTCCGCAGGGTGGCGGTGCACTCCCTTAGAGATAGGGTGAGGAGCTCTGTCACCCAGGAGGAGCTCAGAGTAGAGTCGCTGCTCCTCCACATCGAGAGGAGTCAGCTGAGGTGGCTCGGGCATCTGTACCGGATGCCCCCTGGACGCCTCCCTAGGGAGGTGTTCCAGGCATGCCCCACCGGGAGGAGGCCCCGGGGAAGACCCAGGACACGCTGGAGTGACTATGCCGCTCGGCTGGCCTGGGAACGCCTCGGGGTCCCCCCGGATGAGCTGGAGGAAGTGTCTGGGGAGAGGGAAGTTTGGGCGTCCCTGCTTAGACTGCTGCCCCCGCGACCACGGCCTGGAAATGGATGGATGGATGGAATCAAACGACTGGAAGTCTCTGTTGAAGTGAACCAGCAGTTCTCTGCACTTTCCTTTCGCCGTCTTTATTTGACCTGTGCTTCTTTGTTTCCTGCCTTCCTGGTTTACCTGCGACGCCCTGACCCATGTCAGTCTCCAGCATTCTTCCAGAAGATTCCAGCCACGTCCTGCTCTGCTGTTTGCCTCTGATTCACCACACACCACCCAGGCAGCCCTCCTCCATCAGTCTGGATCTCCACCATTAACTCATCTCACAGTAAATCGCTCTTGTTTGACGATCATATCTGAGTCCAAGTTCTACTTCTGGGTCCTGAGTAATGACCTAAAACTTACCATGTCTGTCAGCAGGATTATTACTGAATTCTCAGTTCTCTTGTTTCCTCTGCTTTTTATTTACATAGCGACATTGTTCTGTGCAAGAAACCCTTTTAATTAGCTAATTTAAAAGATGAAAAATATTCATATTGGAAGCAGTTTTCTAGTGTTTCCTTCATTGTTTCCTGGTCTCGCCAGACAGACTTTCACCATAATTCACTGAACTCGACAAAAATGACTTCAGATCTGTTTCCTCGTTTGAACCCTCACACACTCAAAGTGCCACATTTATGAATTTCTGTCTGATTGCTTCCATCTTGTTGTATTTTTTTGACTGGCAACAGCCACAGGATGAACCTTAGAACTGCTCCAAGTCCTGAAAGCAGCGTCATGATCAGCATTCAGTCGATCCACAGCAGCAACAACAAACACTGCTGCTGTTGCCCTTGAGCCAGGCACTCCTCAAAGCAGCCATAAACAGGGAGCAACTTCATACGAGTCGTCCTGTTGTACAGAGCAGGTTTATTGTGTTTGTCGATGGAGAACTGGAACAAAGATCTGCTCTATAAAACTGACTTTATGACCCACATGGCGAGCGCAGTCATAAAGAGAGTTTTATTAAAGGGTTTTTACACACGATTGGAGCAGAAACAGAACCTGCTGCTGATCTCAGCTTCATCCCACTGCTGCTTTTCATTTTCTGGCCTGTTAAAAAAGTTCTTTACGACTCATTTAAAGGTCAGTGACTCACACTGTAAACGTTCGCGTCCAAACCAAAAGAATTGATTAAAAAGTTCATGAAGCAAGCCTTTGTCAGTTAGAATGCACGTATCTCCAAAAGGTTGGTTTTTCATGCTGTAAAGATAAACGAGATGAAATATAAGTACACACTTTAGGCTTTTATGATGCTGTGACACATTACTGACGTCTGAAAAGAAGTCATGAAAAAACAAAAAACCACCAAAGTGTCTTTTATTCTTCATGCTGGCGTTTCTGTTGAACGCTGCGTCAGGAAACACGAGCTGACTGCTGATGGCTGAAGTAGCCTTCAACCTGCCGTAGCAATGACAGGTTGAAGGCTGAAATATTTAAGAGGTTCTTTAAAGGATCATTATACAGATTAACAAACCAACAGTGAGTCCGCAACTGGAGCTCTAACAGGTGGAGGTAACAGACAGAATCACCTGCTGCCAGGCGGAGGTAACAGACACCTGTTGTCAGATGGAGGTACCAGACACCTGCTGCCAGGTGAGGGTAACAGACAGAATCACCTGTTGCCAGGTGGAGGTAAAAGACCCCTGCTGCCAGGTGGAGGTAACAGACAGAATCACCTGTTGCCAGGTGGAGGTAACAGACAGAATCACCTGTTGCCAGATGGAGGTAACAGACACCTGTTGTCAGATGGAGGTAACAGACACCTGTTGCCAGGTGGGGGGCTGATTTACAGAATTCTGAGCGACTGTTGCCAGGTGGAGGTAACAGACACCTGTTGTCAGATGGAGGTAACAGACACCTGTTGCCAGGTGGGGGGCTGATTTACAGAATTCTGAGCGTCTGTTGCCAGGTGGAGGTAACAGACACCTGTTGTCAGATGGAGGTAACAGACACCTGTTGCCAGGTGGGGGGCTGATTTACAGAATTCTGAGCGACTGATGTGTGTAGTTTATGTTTTTATTGTAGAATTTAAAATCAAGTCATGACAGAAATGTGATGTTTGTTCACGGGCTCTGATGAGAAATCAGACAAATCTTATAATCCTTCAGTATTTCATAATAAACAATCTGATGAATATTCAGTCACATGTGGACGGTGACGCCCAGGAACAAGCTTAATTTAAAGTTTGGAGACTTGGCGTCACTCAGGACGATGACGCTTTATTGTAACATTCAGGACTGACTTTAAGGTCCTCCTCCTCGTGTATGAAGCTCTTCATGGACTAGCACCAAGCTAACTCCCTCCTTTCTCTCTGTGATCATCTGCTGATTTACTGATTTTCTTTCAGCTTTTGTCAAAGACTCAAAGCTCCGGAACAAACGACCTTCAGATATCAGGAAGCAGCTCACTGAATATTTTGAACAGAAAGCTAAAAACTGATCTCTGAGCTCTCACTTCCTGATACAGACCTGAAACTTTGGTACTTTGGCTCACACTGATTACGGCTGTCAATGAATGTCCTAAATCCACACATTCAAGTTAATTAATTAAGTAAGTTAAAATTAATATTTGATTGTTGGGGAGAAAAGCAGCACTGCTGCTGCCGAACGTTTCTGCCGTTGTGTTATTAACGATGTCAGTTAGCTAACATAAATGCTAGCACACTGACGTCAGTGAGCTAACATACACACTGCCGTGTGTTAGCATGTATGCTAACACATGACATCAGTGAGCTAGCATACCTGCTGCTCTGACCATCAGGAGACTCTGCAGGTCAGGAGGCTCAAGCTGGCGGCCTGCGATTACTGGGTAACCTGCTGAGATGCAGCTGCTCCTGCTGGATGGCAAACGACGCGCCGTGTGTTGCACTTCAAGTTCATAAAGCGGCAAGCACACAATCTACACGTCAGCGTCCGTGTGTGACCACCTGTGGCGAGGGCTGGGGGCTCAGGAGGGCCCCTCTGGTGTTTCCTCTCAGGAAACCTTGTGAAGTGTGAATGAAGTGGTGCATTTATCTGCGGCCAAGTACTTGCAGGTCAGAGGTCAGAGGTCAGAGGTCGGGGTGGACGCAGCAGAGTGCAGGTGTCTTCTGTGTGAATCCAGACCTGATCGTCCTGTGAAATACATGAAGGTGAAGCTCTTGACTGGTTCAGCGTCGGCGTGGTTTGACCCGTCACAAACAATCATCAACAACATTCATTTCCTCATGATGTTCACAACACGTCTGCTGTGGCGAGGAGGGGGCCCACACCTCCCATTCAGTTCAGTCTAATCCGTGCTGATTGGTCGGGTCAGGAGGACATGGTGTTCCTGACCCCCTCCCACACACTCACACACACACACTCACACACACACACACACACACAGTCATAAACTGATAATCAAATCAGTGAACTTGCTGCTGCTTTTCTCTCATTAATTACTCAGAACTCTGTGAATGTGACCGAAGTGTTTCAGCTGCCAGGAAGGACAGATTACACAGTGTGTGTGTGTATGTGTGAGTGTGTGTGTGTGTGTGTGTGTGTGTGTGTGTGTGTGTGTGTGTCTGTGTGTCTGTGTGTCTGTGTGTGTGTGAGTGTAGCCATGTGTGACTCACACTGTGGGGACTCACCTTACTTATGGGGACAAAATGCAGGTCCCCATACTGCGTGTGTATGTGTGCATGTGTGTGTGTCTGTCTGTGTGTGTGTGTGTGTGTGTGTGTGTGTGTGAATGGGGGGGTGTGTGTTACTGTAATAAAAGTACTGGAATAAAGGTCAGCAGCTCTTCTGGACTTTGTGTCACTGCACTCAAACAAGTTTTGGCTGTCTTTCGGGGTCTCTGATTGGCTGACACAGAGCGAAGCAGCTGTGACAGACGGCAGATGTTTGTGGGCAGTTTGTGTTGAAGCTGCAGGCGGTGCAGACAGTCTGCTCATCATGTGTGAGCTATACACTCTGTGATTACCCACGAGCAGAGAGCTGAGGCTGTGCAGTGTGATGAGGATCTTCAACGCTGATAAGCGTTGCATGAATGCAGCATGTTGACCTTTGCTGTTCTCCCGCCTGCAGCAGCGAGCCACGTGTTAGCAGCTAACGTAACACGCAGCGCCCGTGTAACACGGCCGACTCTGTTTTCCACAGCGGGTTCATCCGTTCTCAACGCCGAGGTTTAGGTCAACCTGTTTTTTGGAAAGGTTGCTGTTCAATCCTGCTAAAGCTGACTACTATCTTGGTACACTCCACCTCCGTTTGTTGCAATGAGCTACTACTGTAAATCTGCTTATCGGCTCACCTACTGCCTCCCCATCAGGAACATTACGTTTGGAATAGTAACAATGAGAAGTAGTATTTACACCTCCATCCAAAACAACAACACAGCCTGGTCTTTATGTAACGGCCATGATGTCCCCGGTCTTTAATCCAGCACTCTCTGTTTGGGAACTCTTGGTTTCACAGCAGATTATCCAAAACTGATTCCTGAAAGGGAACACGAAGCTTCCTCTGACTGTGAACACACGCCGGAGGAACTTCCAGTTTCGTTATTACCTCAAAGGTTCACGTGTCCGTGAGAGGTGGTGAGCACTCATGAAATGAACAGACAACACACGGTGATGTGAGGTGCACCTGTTACAGAGCTTAGAGTAAGGTTAGGGTAAGGTTAGGGTTAGGCAAGTAGTGGTTATGGTTATGATGGGTTTTCAGGAAATGAATGTAAGTCTACGTAATGTAAGCTAAAAGCTAATCCCTTTGCAGTCGTAAACAGCTGAGCTGCTAACTTACTGACTGATGTATTTGGTGACATAAAGGTTCTGTTTATTTGTCCTTCACATCAACATCAACATGTTCAGCTCAATGCTACATTAGCTCGACTCTATGTTAGCCCAACAGTACATTAGCTCAGTGCTACCTTCGCTCGGCTCTATGTTAGCCCAACGGTACATTAGCTCGGTGCTACCTTCGCTCGGCTCTATGTTAGCCCAACGGTACATTAGCTCGGTGCTACCTTAGCTCGGCTCTATGTTAGCCCAACGGTACATTAGCTCGGTGCTACCTTAGCTCGGCTCTATGTTAGCCCAACGGTACATTAGCTCGGTGCTACCTTAGCTCGGCTCTATGTTAGCCCAACGGTACATTAGCTCGGTGCTACCTTAGCTCGGCTCTATGTTAGCCCAACGGTACATTAGCTCGGTGCTACCTTCGCTCGGCTCTATGTTAGCCCAACGGTACATTAGCTCGGTGCTACCTTAGCTCGGCTCTATGTTAGCCCAACGGTACATTAGCTCGGTGCTACCTTAGCTCGGCTCTATGTTAGCCCAACGGTACATTAGCTCGGTGCTACCTTAGCTCGGCTCTATGTTAGCCCAACGGTACATTAGCTCGGTGCTACCTTCGCTCGGCTCTATGTTAGCCCAACGGTACATTAGCTCGGTGCTACCTTCGCTCGGCTCTATGTTAGCCCAACGGTAGATTAGCTCAGTGCTACGTTTACCAGACCAAAGCTTGTACTCGTTGCTTTTCATCTGATGATGGAGCTCAGATGCTAACAGTATTTCTGCTGTTCTCAGGGTTCCTGACTGGGTCTAGCTCTACTTCCATCCATTATTTGACGCTCCTGTATGTTTCTGGGAGTCTGGAGAGTAAAGTGAAAGTGAATGAATAAAAGAATGAATGAATGAAAGCTGTATGTTGTTTTTCAGCAAAGATTTGGATTTCTCTGCTTCAACCTGAACAACGTGACCACAGAGAAGGTCCTGAACTGAGAAACTGAGCCCCAGTCCTCCAACACAGAAGACCAGCTGAGTTCATCAGCTGGACTTCACTGATTCCACACACACCATGAGTGTCAACTCAACACAAAGTTCTATCAGTCAAACTCTGAACAGACTCGGGGTCAGGTAGACGCTGAGCTGCGTGGTCACATAATGAGCAGAAACTCTCTGGTGAAAATCTCAACCAATGAGCTTCACGTGTGCTGTCCTGCTGTGAGTTACATCAGCCCATAGATTGTATCTTCAGTGTGTTTCAACACATCCGTCTTTATCATTTCAGTTTGACAGCTTGTCTGAAACTGAACGATGTGTTTCAGAGCATCAACAATGAGCCGGAGGGTAAACACAACTGAGCAGAGCCGGAAAACGTACCTGCTGTCAGGTGTGCATTCTCACATTTTAGGAGAAAGTGTGTTAAACTGAGCAAATGTAGTCTCATTTTCAAACTCAGGTACCACTGTGGCACAGGTAAGACAGGTAAGACAGGTAAGACAGAGCCGGTCCTGCTCATGGTTCATGGTTGTGTCATGGAAAAGAGTTTTTGCTGAACGTCTGAACTAAAAGTGAGCAGATTAAATTAGTCAGATGGACTTCGACCTTTCAATCCACAACAGACAAAAACAGACGGAGGGAAACACACGAGGTGTTTGAGCAGCAGAGTAAATAACGAGGCGGTCCAAGAACAGGATTGTGGTTTGGGACAAGCATTAGTGTCTCAGTCATGGACACCAATGGCCTCAGGATCAGAGGCTTTGAGGCTCAGCTGGTGCCAGCAGGCCCGTGACCGCACAGATTAACTGTTGAGTAATCTGGCAGCCAGATTATCCCTCATCCCTCAGAGGACGTCTCATCTCTCAGAGGACACCATAACAGAAAGATAATTTAACAAGACGCTTAACAAGTGTTCACTTAACCCTCGTTAACTCATGATCTCCTAATGAGATGATCCAGCAGCCACACCACAGCGGGAAGGAAGAATCCTCCTGAGGATTAATGCAGCACGTTCTGTCAGCCCTCAGATGAAGGAAAGCGAGCTGTGCTGTCCGGCTTTGAGAAGAAACTCCACACCACTGACAGAGTGAAAGTAGGCAGATTCACACGTAGACCACGAAGAGACTGAACATGATCCAAACTGAAGGATTTCATGTGTGATTCACTCTGTCTGCTCTGTTTTTCCATCCATGTTTTTCCCTCCTGCCCTGCTTTAACCCCTTTTCCTGCCGTTTGCATCACCTGACCTTCCCGGCTCACCTGCTCCCTATTCCCTCATTAGTCCTGCAGTATATATACACTGGCCCATTTCCACTCACTGCCCGCCTGATTACCAAGGTTTCACCTGTCCCCAGCCTTCGTTCTGCCTGCCTGAGTTTGACCTCCAAATGTTTTCTAACTCCAGTAATCATGAACTTTTATCTGAAGCTGTCTGCCTCTCAGTCTGCTACAGTTTGACGTCTGGCATAAAGTTAAAGACAAATCAGATTTCACCTTTGAGGAAATTTTGATTGAAAATGTAAAAAAGTTAAAATCATTTTTGAAAAAAATTATTCATTATTCATTTTAAATGAAAAGCATTTAAACACGTCAAAACAAAAACATGCCTGTATGAGGAAAATCAAATCCTGTGCACTAACAAACTGTGTCCACTCCCCATATATGAATCTGTATATCTATAATCTATATATCTGTAAAGGAAATCCTTTGCTGGCGCCAAATACAAATACACCCTAAATTTCAATGTAAAACGTGCAGAAACTCCCATATTTCATCCCCACATGTGAAACGACTGCAGTAAAATTCATCTCCTCAGGAAAACACCTGTTAACAATGATTGTGATAATAAACTGTGGAGGTCTGCAGCCTCTCCTCCTTTTCCCCTCTGTGCTTCTGTGTTTCCTCCTCCTTTTGTCTCCTGTCTGTCTCCCCACTGTTTGTCTCTCTCCTGTCTCCCTGCAGGACATGGTCGTTTAGCACCGGAGCACCAGGGCTCAGGTGCTAAACACAGCAAAGTCCAAAGGCCGAGAGGCAGGCAGGGCAGCAGGAACCTTCTTCTGATGCCGGCACAGGAGCTTTTAAGCACTTTGGTCCCTGGTCAGGTGCACCTTATTCAGCAATCAGATGTAGCACACCTGGGCAGAGGTAGAGAGAACTGTCGTAACAGACGTGTGAATGAAATACATGTCTGATACGTTTCCAAACACAGTGACTCGGCGTTTTGTTATCATGCAACACTGACCTGAAATAACCTCCCAGATGATATTAGACAAGCCAGATAAGTCAAAGAACAAAACCATTTAAACCGCCTCTTATACCCTGCTCATCTTAGCTTTGAATAGCCGTCATCTTAACTGTGGGAGTATTTGTTATTCTGTAAAGGATGCTGAATTGCCCCAGTTTCTGAATTGTGCCATACACATAAAGTTGGCTTGCTTTACAGTGCTGTCCATTCATCCCTTCCCTTGAGATTTAACAACCATTCACATGTGACAACTCCATTGACTGCTGTTTTCACCTGGCCCCAGGTGACTCCAACCACTCTCATGTCTGCTGTTACACAGCCAGGAGTGGAATCAATGACCTTGATGAAGACCCCACACAGGTTAAATACCTGGGACTCCTCACCAGTCAGTCAGAACTGAAGAAGCGTCTTGCATGAGGTTTCAAGTCCAGCTGTCCCTGATTCAACCCTCCCTGGATAACCAGGACCTCGATGACTGGGATACTTCACAGATAACAGTAAAAATAAACCTATTAAAATGGAAGTGTCTGGATATAAGGTGTCAGTTTGAGCTTCACTTCTCTGCTTTTTGAAACCTGAATAATTTCCCAAATTTGCATCAATAAAGTAACAGTCTGAGTCTAAGTCTATGAGACTGAGTGCTGAGAGGGAGGAAGACTCACAAACACCCCAACAACCCTGGCATGAAACCCCCTGTTGTGTCCCTTTTCCAGATGGACGTCCTGCAGATGCTGGCACTGACCTTCCCCTGCCAGAGAACTCTGAGGCCCAGAACATCATGACAGAACAGTTCTCTCAGTGGAAATAGAACTGGTTCAGTTGAGGAACAGCTGGACCAACAGCAGCCTAATTCTCCTTCTGTCAATGACTTCCTAACAACTGTCAAGAGAGAACACAACAATGTCAACTCAGAACTAAGAGAGATCCAACAAGAAGCAGCCAGTCAGACAGGACAGTTGGATTACCTCAGTGCAGGGGAGGGGGCTTAGAGGAACAGAGAGGACTGTAGAACTGAGTTGGCTGCACTGACAGAGGAGACAGAGCACTGTTCAGTCTATAGTCTACAGACCCTCACCCAATCCTAGACACAGACCACCAGCCAAAGTCAAACTACACCTGCTGAAGTACAATGCAGCCCTTTCCCCAAGGGCTCGGCCCTTCTCACCCAGCCAGGCCCAGCATTCAGTCACCTCCCCTCCACAACCGTCGGAGGCCCAGCCACTACCCACCCCCCTACATCCACTGTAGGTCCGGCCTAGAGCTCCAGATCTGAAATCACCACAGGAGCAGCGGCAGCAGCTTCACATCCAGACCCTACGGCGGACAACCAACAGACACACACAGTAGAGAGTCTGACAGCGCACCAAAAACCATGTGTGGAAACCATGCTACAAACCAGGTCAATGAATTTCTGCTGGTCTGGCCCTGAAGAGAAAATCACAATCCAAAAATACAGGATGACCTGGGCTGAACTGCAGTGCAACACAGGGGTAAATCTTCTCTGTTCAGCCTGTATGACCAATTGACACACTTTAATCTGTTACTGCTAACAAATGCTCATTTGTGCTTTCATGCAAAAGGAAAAAGACTTTACACAATAGAGGTGACGACATCCATCTAGAAAATACAAAGGTGCACAGTCAGATGCAAACATTCAGCAGCTCACAGCTTGTTTTAAAAGTGTTTTAATTGAGTCTAAAAAGAAGAAGAATCGGGGGGAGACATTGCCCTTTATTCGTCACACACATGTACATGCAGGACACTGCACACAAGGTGAAATTTATCCTCCGCTTTTCACCCATCCTGGTTGTCCCTCCTCTGCGGCAGACCAGGAGCGGTGGGCAGGGGACTTCTCGTCGTCACCATTGGTCAGGTGGTGATCTTCTTGCATGTTTTTTAGTGGGGGTATATTTTTACGGGTGAACACGGGGAGAACATGCAAACTCCACACAGAAAGGCCTTTTTCCTCAAGCAGCAGGCACCAAAGGCATGGTGGAGGACACACCCCCGGTGCCCGCAGCGAGAATCGAACCCAGGACCTTCTTGCTGTGAGGCGACAGTGTTGCCACCGTGCCACCACCAAAAGTTTAACAGCTTCAGTCTTTTGCAGGATGAATAACAGGATCTGTCTTCTGAACAAACCTCAGGAGTTTGGGATGAATATGCTCAGCACTGTGGGAGAGCTGTGTGAATTTCAGGTTAAATATTCACCATCGTCTTCACAGTGTGTCCGATCATGTGACCACTGTCCTGACGTAGTGACCTCAGATACTCAAATCCTCTGAAAACCTTCCATTTAAATGTGTCAGAAAGTCACTTCTTAGTAAAATAAATTTGTTAATAGGAAGTCTACACTTTAACTCTGTTGATGCTTGTTGGTCCAGAGACACGTTGAGTATTGTTCTCATCCTCTTCCTGATCTAGAATCAGTTGAACATGAGCTCACATGTGAAACACGAGGCTCACACAGACAATATGTTGTTTACTGCTGAAGAACTAATTGTTAAATGAAGCGTGCTCAGCGTGCTATTGTTGCTGTTCCTGTTCACTGTGGACTTGCGATGTTTTGACAGCGTCTGAATCAGGTTGATGTCCACACTGGAGGTCCTCGTGTCACGCCATCCTCTAATGAGACTCTAAACACACACTCATCCTGAAGCAGCACCTCCACCTCCACAAAGAGGGCATTCTTCAGCCGGAACGGGAAGTTGACTTTGCATTGTGACTGAACGCTGACTGTTCCGATCATCTTCCCATTCTCATGTTCAGCCGAATTATCTCTGAATCCTGCTGAAGAAAACAGCTCAAACCAGGTCAGAGTGTTCGTATCCAAACAGGAGTCCAGCAGAGATTCACTGACCTCCATCTCACTGCTCATCATGATAAATAGATGTTATTTAAAGAGCTGCAAGACGACAGCCTATCAGGCCTCTTTGGCTGAGTCGCCCCTCTGGAGGAAATAATAATAGTTCTTTTTTTTTTCTTAAATTTGAGTAGCCTGTAACTGCTGAAGTTTGACTAAATGAAAGTACCAGTTCATTCAAACTTGCGTAACTTCTTGATAGGCCTCCTCAGGTTCAGTCCAGAGCCGTTAGAAAAAGAAAGTGATGCCCTGTGCCCCGGCCATGTGACACTGGGTATTGCTGCCATTGTGTAAGGGCTCCAGGTGAATCTTGTAAAGTTGTGGAAATGATTACAGACAAATGGTACATCCCCAATTCCAAAAAAGTTGGGATAGAGAGAAATGAACTATATTGTTCACAGTGGCCAATATTTGAGAGAAATGGTCTTTTGTGTCTATAGAAAATGTTTCAGATCTTTGAGTTCAGCTCATGGAAAATGGGAGCAAAAACAAAAGTGTTGCGTTTCTATTTTTGTTCAGTGCATCATTTAAAGTATACCTTAACTGATCGCTGGTGTCTTTCTTTCCAACTGTCTTATTTGTATTTGTAAATTTCACTACATTACACTAGTCTAAAAACATCGCAGTGTTTCTTTGGTAACCACTTTCACTTCAAGATGGGAATTGCGACATCTCTCCCAAGATGAAAGTCTCTGTGAGTAGTGAAAGAACATATATACTTTGTAGCATGGTTACTCCCTTCCATGTAGGCTACTGTGCTTTATTTTAATTTTTGAAACAACGCAATGTGTGCATATATCCTCTGGTATGTCGTGTGCCTCCGCCTATCGTATAAATAATCATGGTGGGCCGCCATGACCGAAAGTGCCAGGGCCATTATTTGGTCCCAGTCCAGCCCCGACTGGACCTCTTCCACTGAATTCGTTAATATTCTGCAGGCTGGAGGGAAAACATGGAGGGCCAGGTGTGGTCTGCGGGCTGCCAGTTGATGACATGAGGTTTATCTGGATGGACTTGCCATTCAGTCAAGACTTTGAGAAGCCCTGGTATAAAGGACATTACTAAATGGGCTCAGGAACACTTCATAAAACATGCCTCCGCTGTTTCCAATGGAAACTGCTGCAGTATTCTTATTTCTGAGTGCAATCAGTCAGTTTAACATGAGGGAGAGCATGCTGACCATCAGAAGACTGGCAGATCAAAGGCAGTGATGGTGGAGTGTGGACAGGTCAAAGGCTACCTGTGATCAGTGGACGTGACCGATGATGTATTTTATCATGAGACAATTTAACAATAAACACATAAAAGGTTTCCAAGGGTGACTACTTTAACGGAGTAAAGCGGTGTCTGTAAATCACATTTGCTTTTCCTGTTTCAAAGACTGATTCAGAGGTTTTATTTGTCACATGCTGCAACAATATGTGGTGAAAAAACAGTCAGACAGAAAACTGTAACCAATCCAAAAATGTTAAAGTGGATGTTAGCTCAGTGTGGCACAATAAGTTTTGCTTACTGTGTCATGTTGTGTCATCCACAATCATGGAGTGACTATGTTGAATAATTCTCTGTATTTCTGTCTCAGTACAGAGTCGGGCTCTTATCAGACTGATACATCGTGGAGTCTGAGCGCAACATTATACAGCAGTTTGAAGATGCTGATTATGTCAGTAATCAAATCTCACAAACACTTATCCACTTCATGAACAGGTGACATTCATGAGGCTGAACCAAGACGCTCATGACGAGTAATCAAACCCGACCCAAACATTTCAGCTCAGTGGAACTGTGTCAACATCCTTTGTCCTCAGATTCAAGACTAATCTGCTTGTGTCAAGTTAAAGGAACACCACTGAAAGCCATTCATTAAAAACCAAAAGCTTTGGTTCTCCGACTGGCTCAGATGAGAACTTGACTTACTTTGAACACTTGGTGCCTTTCGGACGTGTCCTCGAAGTGAATCATGACTGATTAACATCTGATGTAATAATTGACCATCAAAGTTTAAAAGGATCAGAAACTACAGGGAGGTTCTGTTCTTTCCAAAAAGATGAATTATCATAATCCTCTTTCATTTTAAAGTGAAGCATAATCTTCTTATGATTTACAAAGAATTAGAGTCACTGTTTTTGGCTCCATCTGAGCTGAAGGTGTTGCAGTGAAGTTGTTCTGGATTTGAGGAGGTCAGGTGACTAATCCAACAACAAATCCGATCCCAGTCAGCAGAGAACACGAACTTACATTGCACCTTGCTCCATGGTCGTCTTCTTGTGCTGCTGCTTTTTTTTTTAGAGAACAGTAAGTTCAGTGCAGATAAACACAAGTTTGGACATGTTGTTCACAATCTCCTGCACGATTTTCACCACAGAGTGGATTCACACTCTGATGGAAAACCTCTCATTTTGCATCAGTTTATGAACTGCAGCCGGCAGACAAACACACAGTGATTTTGGAGTCACACTTCCTGTCCGCTGACAACCAGAACTTCTGAAAACTGGAGGTGTTTTTTACTAATAAACCAAATAATCTAACATAAAACAAGATAAGATAAAACTTTATTGATCCCACACCAGGGAAATTAAGTCCTTACAGCCAGGAAAGCAAAACAGCAAAAACAGTGGCACAGAAGGGTAAAGATAAGGAGGATACAAGATAAAAAACAAAAAATCAGCTATGTATATGGATATTGTCTACAGATTATAAAAATACTAATTTGCCATTGCAAATTTGAAAAAAATATACAACAAATTAAAAATTGCACAAGATGTAATGGATAATGTGAGCATGTATTAGCACTGATAACAGTAATACAGTTTATGATGTAGAAATGGGAAAGAAGCATCATCACAGAGCTTCACCACATGATGCTGGAGTTAAACAGTCACAGCTGTTGGATGAAGAACTTGTGGTAGCTTCTTCCTTACAGACTGGATGCAGCAGTCTGTTACTGAAGAAGCTCCTTAAGCCCCCCCACTGTCTCATGCAGGGGGTGGGATGGGTTGTCCATGATCGATGTCAGCCTGGCTAACGTCCTCCTCTCACCTACCTCCTCGATGGTGTCCAGAGGGCAGTCCAGGACAGAGCCAGCTCTCCACCAGTTTGTTAAGCCTGTCCCTCTCAGAGCTTCCACAGCCCCAGCAGACCACTGCATAGAAGACTGCAGATGCCACCACAGAGTCATACAAAGTTTTTAACGGTGTCCTAGACACTCCAAAGGACCTCAGTCTTCTTAGCAAGTGCAGAGGACTTTGGCCCCTCCTGTACAGGACATCTGTGTTGTTTTTCCAGTCCAGTTTGTGAATACGGTGGAACACCCAAGTATTTGTACAAGTCCACAACCTCAATGTCTGAGTCCTGGATGTTCACCAGTACAGTTTGTGGTACCTTCTTGTCTATTACCATCTCCTTCGTCTTGCTGGCATTTATGTGCAGGTGGTTCAGTCCACAAAAGTCTACAAAGTTGGTTCTGACTTCCCTGTATTCCGGTTCGTTCCCCTATGATACACGTCCCATGATGGCTGTATCATCAGCTGACTTCTGAATGTGACAGCTGTCAGTGTTGTGTCTGAAGTCTAATGTGTAGAGGGTGAAGAGATGGTATTATATGAGGAAAAAGTCAGTTCAGTGCTTTCAACTGTACATGAGAGCACCTGAGCACAGGTTAGGTTAATTCTCTGTGAGCTCAGTAGTACAAACCACAGAGTCCATATCAAAATATGGTGGATTTAATGTCTGAAGAGACAAGTCTGTTCTCAGCTCTCAGTGCAGTTCAGATGACGATTGTGTTCTTTGTGTATCACACGAGGATGAATGCAGTGTTTGTGTCTGTGATGGATCAGCTACATATTTTCCCCTCCGAGCTACAACCCCTTATGCTTCGATCACATGACAGATACAGAATGAGACTCAACTCTGTTCTTCTTCTTACTCTGAGAAAATAAAAGCTCCAGGAAACAAGCTCAACTCTGTCAGGTTGTTCCAAAACATCTTGTGGTTTGTATTTTAGTGCTGAACGTTTTGTCCAGTGGCAAATTGGCAGTAAAGATTTTTTTCTTTCATACATCAAGAAGTAGATTCAATCAAACTTTATGCAAGCTCAAACCAAACTCAAACCCAAAGTTCTCCATTTGTCCATCTAACACAGATGGTGAGAGTGTGGACACTTGGCTGGAATTAATTTATCTTTAATTACTTCCAAACAGTGGTCGTCTGCACATGGGGCGGCCTCAAATGTGTTCTATACTAGAATGCATCAATTGTTTCCATTGCAATCATCTTAATTTTGCAGGTAGAGGGACATGAGCCTGTGGCCTCCACTTAGGATAAAGAAGATGACTGGGAATGAAGAAAGCTTCATTTCAGCAGGTGTGACATCTCTTCAAGTCAGCTTTGCAAAAGGACAGTGCTTAAATGTTAAAGCAGCAGTCTTATGTGTCTTATACAGAACCATCTGAGATGTCATCCATGGAAACTGTTCAGGCACTTTCAAAAAATACCTTACAGGTGATTGGATGAACCATCTGTCTTTCCCAGGGTAACTTCAACCAATCAGATCAATGAACTATACGTTGTAGTAGGAGGGAGAAAGTCTTACCCAAGCCAGTCGGGAGAGGAGTGAAAACATTTTTGTGTGTAGAAAAGCCTTCACTGCTGTTCTGATAGAGCTGGAGTTACAGAGCAATGCCAACCTGTTTAGGAGCTGCCTGTTGTTGTTTTTGAATGACCAGTCACGCTGTTGTCATAATTAAAACCACGCACATATGTAGCTGCCAGTAGCTCCTCAGAGGGCTCCGATTGGTCCAAACGACTGATGCATTCTTGACTCCTATGATCTCACATGATCTTACAAATCCAGCTGCCTCACAAGGTCATGTTTTGATAAGGGCCCCATTGACCCCATTTGTGACCCTATATACATACAGATATACATGTATGTATTAGAAAGAAGTTTAGGGTGTTTAAACTGCTGAGGCAATCTCTAAAACCTCTTTGAGCAGGTGACTGACTTTGAATACAAAGCATAAAGCATAAATATGAAAATGCTCTCACAGGAGACCCAACAACCTCCGATTGTCCATCCATCTCACACATCCACACACACTCATGTACAGTAAACCTGTCAGATTCAGTAACAACTCAACAGGTGTTTGTCTTCTAACAAACCCTACAGGTGTGAGTTTCCCCCTTATGGATCCACTGGTTTCCATGGAGAGCAGCTGGTGTGGACCAGCCCGCAGAGACCTGAGCTCTGCAGAGGAAAGCTGTGACACACTGACCTCAATCTGCAGCTCAATTGTTCACTGTGTGCTGCTAAGTAGACCAAAGCAGAGGCCCTGCGTGCAGAGCAGCTCTGAACGCTTGGTCTTCACTGTGTAGGAGGTCACATGATTACACCACCACCCATCTCCACCCCCTAGCAGGTTGTTTCCTGCCTGTCAGGCCATCATGTTTTCCAGAAAGGACCTAAGAAAATAGATTGTCGTTCGACAATCTATTTTTATTTGACCGCTTTAGCTGCATTTCTTTCTGGTGTGACAGAACATCAACAACAACGTTCATCTGCTCTTCATCTTCAGTATTTAAGGAGTGACATAACTTAGTTCTATAAACCTCAACAAAAAATCTGGACCATGTTGTCAGACTGAGTTTCGCTACAGTCAAAGACTGACGTGAATGAACCAACATTTGGAATGGATGTTTACCCTGTTAGCTCCATTGATATTAATGTCTGCCAGGTGGTCCAGAAGGGGGTGGGTGGTGACACTGGTGGATCATCAACTATGTTACAACCTCATCCAGGTAAAACCATGAAAACGTTTGCAAACTTTACAGGTAGATTGCAGCCAGGCGTGGAGTCAATGACTGCAGCTAATGGGACCCACGCCGCAGTTCAGTCGGGGGACGGGACCGGAGAGAAAGATCTCTTTGTCGTGGTCCATGAGTGAGTCAAGGAGTTTGCTAAAATCATTTTTTTAGGATTTCAGAGGACTGACTGCAAATGTCATTACAGCTGACATCAACAACAACATCCTGAGTGAATGGGAGCTTGACCTGGATGCTGGGAATCTTTTCCAGGATATCAGTTGAATGTTGGATGTTGAATCTATTTTCCAGCTGGATATCATGGGTAGGAGTTGGATAAGGGGAGCACTTGCCCTCTCAACAAGCAGGGACCAGGGTTCGTGGTGGCATGGAGTGGAGCTGCACCCAGAATTCTTCAGGGACAATGATGAGAGGGGGGCTAGTATGAGCAGCAGGACAGGGAGCGGTGGTGTCAGACTCATGGGCACAGGCTTTGTTGGTTTGGTCTGATCTGAAGATGATGGCGCCCTGGATCTGGAAGAGCATCCTATCAGCAAGGCAGGGGCAGCTGATGGCACCAGATGGAGATGAGTGGAGTCATGGCCTATAGATGATGGAATAGAAACAGAAAGGAGGCCAGAAACCATGCAGCCAGCTTTGTTTTTACCTTTATTTATTCATAAAAGTTTCTCTTTTTCAGAAACACCCTGAAAACATTCACAGAGTTACAGACGTTCACACCTGGAACCCGCTCAGTGTAGTTAGCTGCCTTTTCACTGTCCTCACTCAGATTTATCCTCAGGCTCTCTGACTTCTAGGCCACCACTGCCCACCTTTAAGGGAGAGTAGCCGGCGCTGGCAGGAAGGGCTCAAGCACTTAAACACTGACTGCTGTGGTGATCGGGTAATGTGTACAACCAAAAACCTATAGTCACATGGCCACGACGTTCAGGAGCTTGAGATCTTAGCTAGGCCACTGCTAGGCCAGCAGCTGAAAGACTCCGGTAAAAGCCAGCAGTTTCGGGATGATGTAGGACAGTCAAAGTCACTAAAATAGATTAAGAAAACAAACAGTGAGATTGGCATAAGATCTTCTTTTTAAGATGCCATCTACCCATCATGCATCACTTGATTCACCCAATTAAAATACTTCAGCCTGTAAAACTGTTAAAGCTAGTGGTGTTCATGGTGGGAAGCCAGTGATCCTGTACAGTGACTGACTGATTGATTGATTGATTGATTGATTGATTGATTGATTGATTAGCTGATTGAAGTGTTCTGACAATAACAACCACATTGATCAGCAAGGATACAGGGTGCACTGGTTTAGCTCCCATTTATTGACAGATTAAGGACAGATTATTTGTTCTTTGGTCCAAAATGTTTGCATTGTATACAGACAGTGTGGAGCTCTACATAAAATAAGATCAGACTGAGAGGTTAAAAAACAAAGATACACATGTAAAAGAAGAAATTAAAGACACTGATTCAAGACACATTGATTCCATCAAAACTTTTCTGCTGTAACAAATCGGTTGTTGATAAATGTGAATTTAAAAGTGGATTTAGGGTTAAGTTTGAATCTCTGTGTTTTACCAGGCAGAAAACCTTAAATCTGTAAAAAAAAAAAAAAAAAAAAAAAAGTGCCCGTTGCACACGGTGTGGTTGTGGTGTCCCGACGGCAGCGGCTCTTTTCTTCCCTCCTCCACCCGCAGTCGCAGCAGTTCAGACATCGCCCTCTACAGGCTGGATCAGGTGGTGTCTGCAGCCTCAGTCTCGGAGTGTGGGAGCTCTGAAACTCTGCAGCAGCCAACATGTGCACCAAAACAAACAGCCAGCAGTGTCACAGTCTGTATTTAGGCAGTTCTCAGAAACACGGCACACTGGATTCTTGGAGCGGCCTGGCTGACTGAAGATGTGATGCTTTCTGTCGCTGCCAACCTGCTCTTGGCTCACAGACGGTAGGCCGTAATAGGCGGCTTTTATTCAGAGCGAGCTGAAGGCATGTTTGGCACAACAAGCTGCAATCAGACCCAGCTCAACTGGGCAGCAGCGAGGAAAAATGTTTTTCTGCTGTGGGACGGGTTCATCCTGGAGAGACTCTTCATTACATAAGAGAAGATTTTTATCTAATTACCCACTAAGAAATATTTTCACTGTCTCACGTTCTTTGAACACTGTTCTTATCCTCAGAACTTTATTTGAAACTCCAGCCGAGATCCCAGAAATCACCAGCGAAGCCAACTCTCGTAAAGGACAGCTCTGTCTTTAGACAGCAGCCACACGAACTCGCTCACATTATCTTCAGATAAACGTTTTAACATATTCTCACACAGACGGAGGGCTGTAGATTCTGTCCTCCATGAAAAGTTCGGCAAATGTCCTGCATGGACAGGAGGAACCATTAAGACAGACTTAAAAATGTAAATGAGCCGAGAACGCCTACCCAAGGCAGACCACGGTAAACTGAGAGCCGCTCTTGAACCATGTGGACTACATGCATGGTTTGGGTCTTTTTCAAAGGTAACACTCTGAACTTTTATGGCCAGCAGTCAGAATCACTGTAGGTGATTATGTGTAGGTGCTGATGACTAATTTAACCACTAAAGCAGCATTTCTTTGTTATGTTGTCAGAGTGCCATTCTGAAACCAACAGATCACATATGCTTCATGATAAAACTTCTTTTCGTGGATTATCAAAGTGTTTTGGACTGTTGGCGCCGATCGTAGCGGCTGTTGTGATTGTATCTTGAAATGGTCGAATCAAGTCACAAGAATCTTAGATTTCCAATGATGTGCGTCTGAACTTAAACGCAGCAGTTTCATTCATTGACGAACGAGTTCTGAACACTCGGATGAGCGACAAACGCAACTTTCATGGGAATGAAAGGAACGCCATCTCGAAGCACAGAATTCAGTTCTCTTAACACAACCATTACTTTAATCTACAAACTTTGTCCATCCAACTCATTCTTTGAGTTTGTGTCTCTGTCACGTCTCAACTGTCCTTCAAAATGTCCCCTGGACGCATTTTTGTTACTTTGACAGTCTGACATTTTCATGTTTTACAGCAGATTGAAAACACAGTTAAAATAAATAAAGAGATAAACCACATTTCAAGCTGAAGAACAACTGACGTCATCTTCCATGAAGTCCTGCCACGAGGTGAGCTCTGCACCTTCTGTACGTTGAAAAGTGACGTTTGAGCAAACAGAAAACCTGAGATCTGATATGTTCCTCTTCACCTCGTCCCTGAACGCAGCAGCTGCTGCGAGGACATCAGATAACACAGATAAAACTCGTCTAATGGTCGCATACGACAGCTCTCAGAACGCCCTGTTCCTATTTTGTTGTATATTAAAAGGTTTAATTGCCTTCCTCTGTTTTGTCGTTTTCAGGATTGAAACCTGCTGACGTTTTTCTTTTTGTCATTAAAGTCCTGCAGAGTCAAACCAGCACTGGATGTTCGTCCTAACAAACACTGCATCCATTAGTCATGTGACTTCTCAACCATCATATATTCTGAATGTACGAAACAGCGCCATCTCTCCATCCACAACTCTCCATCTTTACATGTTTATGGATAACCTGAACAAATGGAAGTCAATGTGTTTGTGACTTTAACTGAAACTGTCCTCCAGAGGTCTAATTCCTCATTTAATCCTCTCAGGCTTCAACAAATAGTTGAAGATTTAGTGAAATCCTGTTCTTCTCTCTCCAAGAGTCAGGTGCTCAGATTGATTGAATTCTTGGAGAGTGGGATTCATCCTCTCATTGAACTCTTTGTCAGAAAGTGAAGAAGTATATTTCTCCAAATGTTGAACTTTAAACAACAGGGACAACTTCTCTGAATGTCTTTGACAAACATACTGTCTCTGTTCACACACATTTTCTCCTCTGTGTACTTTATTGTTCTGTTATTCTTTGGTTGACTTCTCTGGATGCTTTTCTCATTTGTCCTAGAATTGACACTCGTCAGAGCTGCTGAAAGCTGTCGAACATCCTGCTGCGTTTTGCAGAGATCATCTGGGATTTCTGCTCAGAGCAGCAGATGTTTAGCTCTGCGACTTGAATGTAAAGAAACAACCAAAGTGCAGCTTCACCAAAGTGACCCGACAGCCTCGTATCCGTGTCCTCCGGCCCTCTGCGTGCCGTCTGGTATCTGACGGTCGAGTTCCTGTTGTGAGACTTTTCTGTTTAATCTGATCTGGGACACGTGAGGAGCGTCTCCTCTGTCTGTGTGGGATGTGATGCATGTCAAATGCTGCTCAGATTAAGAGAAAGGGGTTAGAGCAGCTCAGCAGGTGTGTTCACAGCGGCAGGTAATTGTGTCAGACAGGTGAAGACGCTCGCTGAGTGCCGCTGACCTGATCCTGATCGCTGCACGTCAGAGTCGCCGAGGAGAAGCTCAGACCTGCAGGTGAAGAAAACTACAGTGATAACAACAAAAAAATGAAGATGAGCAGAAACAGGAAGTACTGAGCTCATCAGAAGAAAACCTGATCGAACACTCAAAGTCTGTAATTTCAGTTCTCATCATGACGGTCTGCACGCTGCCGGGAACGTCACGAAATAATGACCTCGATTGGTTTGTTGCATGAATGTGGTCCAATTTAAAAATCATCAATCACATAAGAAAACCTTTGAGTTCTTCTCTTAAACCTCTTCGACCTCTCGTGTTTCAAACAGATTGAAGTGAACGTATGAAAGCAGCTGATTCATCATTTCACACTCAGATTCTCGTCCTCACTGCAGCAGCACCAGAGATATCTTCTTTTTTCCACACATTCTTCTTCCTTGTCAAAACCTGGTGCCTACATTACCCACAATTCACCTCGATAGCCAGCAGCTGGATGGTACACTATGACGTGTTATGCTAGTAGCCTGCAGCAGACGTCTGGTAGGCTCTCGTCTTTCTGACACACCAACAGATTTGTGTCAGTTTCCTGTCAGCTGATTTTCAGAACTAATGGAGGTAACATGATGTAATAATAATGGGAGCTATGGGGAAAATTATTTTTGGGCTGCAGGGTATTTCTTAGTTGCAGCACCATGAGTGCTCACTGGGATTAACTGACAGCAAGGCTGAGGCTCAGATCTATCAATACTGCGACATTTGATTGAATCTCGGTTTCAAAATGAGGCCTCATTCTTCTGCTCAGCGTCTCCGCTGCACACGTCCCATCCAAACCTGCTTACATGATGGTTCACCACCAGGAGAATTCTGAGGAACATTCAGAACATCCAGACTTTTAAAATGAGGAGAAACAGCAGCAGTTCATGAAGATGACGAGAGTCAATTTTTAGACGATGATGTTTCCCTGCAGCTTCCTGGAATTCATGGAAAGTCAACAAAGAATTAGTTTTATCTGATGAGTAAAGTGTAAATAAAATGGAAGAAAGGAGACTTGAAGCATAAAAATACACTTTGAGATGCATCGACATGTGTAAGAAAGATCAATAAGTGAATAAGTGACTAAATGAACCACTAAAATAAACACTAAGACTAAGTCCTCCAAATCAACATCCATCACCATGATGATGGAACAATCCCCGGAGAGAGAGAGATGTGGCTGAAAACATTTACTCTTCTCCTACAAATTCCAGTTTGAAATCAACTTCAACACATTAAGTCCATTTTGAGTTTTTCGTCCTTGGTTCTCCAGAAAACAAAACAGTTTTAAAAGAAAACTCCATCCAGTTAAAGCCAAACCAACAGGTGACGCTCTAAGCTGAACCTTACAGACATGTGAGATGTGCCGATGGGACTGCTTCATGTCAGATATGAAAAGATTTTCAGGTTGACATGAGTGATTGTGTAGAGGAAAGAAACGATTATGATAAAAATCAAACATTTTTCAGTATATTGTACACCGTCAGTGTTCGTCCAATCAAACTGTTTTTACCGCTGACGGCTCAGATTGTTGTAATAAGTGTCAGACAACCTGCTGGAGAGGATCCTGCAGAGACAGACCTTCCTGTTAAAAAGGATGATCCTGTTTGTTAAACCAGAATCAGCTGTTATATCGCTCTCACCAAAGGCACCAGACTCCATTCGCAAAAACAGTGATTTAACACCATAAAACAAACTTCATTCAAACTCACAGAAACCAAATAAAAGTCACCAAAACCTTTGTGGTTCATCTTTCAGTGCTCCAACAATCATCACTTTGGTGTGAATAAACTCAGAATTCATTGAATCAGGAGAGGCGAGAGAGCGAGGGCGACATGAGAGAAGCAGAGAAAACAGTGTAGAGACGAACGTTTTCACATGGGAATCTGGAGTTATTGTCTCTGGACATCATGAGCGCAGACGTTCAAACATGTCAGACTTCTCCTAGTAAAAACCTTCGGTCATCAGAAAACAGAAACACTGCTGCCGGTCGGCAGTGATGAGGTGAAGCTAGCTGTGGTGTAGCTTCAGTTTGTTTGATCTGTCAGCAGGCGCTAGTCAGAGCTAGCTTCTTAGCCTGGTTAGCTTGTCACAGCAACTCTTGATGGCAGGACGTACCTGGGTTCAAGGTACCGAACCGGCTCTTTAAATCCTTCGCCCTTAACCACACAGCCATTGGCCATATGAGCGTCCAATCAATGGCCTTGGACAGGTGTGAACAAGGCATCAGCACTACCATCACTGCCCTGTGAAAACATCGTATCTCCACCGCAGCTGGTTCATGTTCATCAAGACACCATCGGCAATTGACATCATCCAATTAAACATCAGTAAATGAACATATGTTAATTAACATCATCCAATTAACATCAGTCAGTTAACATAATTTAATTAACATCATGCTTACACTCTGTTTTCCCTCCAAAACGTGTGTGTGTGTGTGTGTGATCTCATGTATTACTAACGTTGTGGGGACTCAAAATTCAGGTCATCATAATCAATAAATCTTAGGGTGAAGACTTAAGTTAAGCTTAGAGTAAGGTCAGGGTTAGTCTAAGGTCAGGGTTAGTCTAAGGTCAGGGTCGGGTTTAGATTAGGTTTAGATTAAGTCTCCAGGAAATGAATGTAATGTCCCCAAAAGTGATGAAAACCTAACATGTTTGTGTGTGTGTGTGTGGCTCTGGATACGTGTGTGTGTGTGTGTGTGTGTGTGTGTGTGATAGAGAGAGAGAGAGTAGCTCTGGATGTGTGTGTGTGTGTGTGTGTGTGTGTGTGTGTGAGTGAGTAGCTCTGGATGTGTGTGTGTGTGTGTGTGTGTGTGTGTGTGAGTGAGTGAGTAGCTCTGGATGTGTGTGTGTGCGCGCGCGCGTGTGTGTGTGCGTGTGTGTGTGT
>NC_135074.1:33220000-33230000 GCF_051107435.1 Chaetodon auriga | reverse complement strand
GCACAAGTGCTCAAATGTAGCTCACCGAGCACCCTGGCTCCACAGGTGGCTGAAGTTATTTAATGGTCTCAGAACCTGGCAGGATATTTTGTACAGTATGTTACAATATATTAAGTGGACTGTCGTTCCAGTGGGAAGCTTTGACCAGGATTCAGACAGCCTCTCCAACATGAACTAAAGGCAAAGTTCAAATAAACTTAACACACGTCTCCCCAGAAAACCGTAGGACATTATCAGGAAATGATGGACCCTTAAAATAAAGCATCATCCACGTTCCTCCTGCAGCCACTGTGCTACAAACACTGATGGAGCGAATCAGTCCACCCGGCGGTTCAGCTTGATTTCTGGTGGTAAACGTCAGTCTCGGTGCCGTGCTGAGGTAATCCCAGACCAGATCAACATATACTGCAGACTAAGCTGTCTATTGGACAAGCTGTAGTGCTTCAGGAGGTCGTCTGGTGTCATGGCAACACAGTTCAAAATCCCAGTTCAATATCACGTCTTTCCGTGTGGCATTTACAAGCTGCAGCCAAACATCATCACATGTATGCAAACACACAAAGCCCTAAACAGCAGAGATAAAGGGATCATGCAACCGTTCCAGTTCTCCTGTGACGGAGCGCTTCTTATGAATTTATGTTTCAGCTCGGTGGGGAGAGAAGAACTTAGATCTGATTACAGTCTGGAAGCTGTCTTGCCCTCGTGACCTAGCGAGGGTTGGCTCGGATTCAGTGAAACAGACGATATCTAAGAGGAGATTGTGTCCAGAGCCGAGATCTCAATCAACAGCTCGTTCTTAATTGGCTCTGCTGAAAGCTGGTAAAGGTCGGTGTGGGGTCACTCTGGAATAAGAGCAGCGGGTGGAAAAAAGGCCTCAGTAAACCTCTTAGAAAGCTAATTGAACTGTTTGAGGCACATTCCTCGAAGGATGAGGGTTGAAGTCGCAGGGCTCGCTGACCGGGCAGCGCTGCCTGCTGGCGTCCTGCCGGCATGTGCAGGAAACCTCTCCAAGATGCCGACATGAAGACCGCATCATATGCACAACAACCTTCCCTTTGTTTTTAATGTCAGACAACTTTACGACAGCACGTCAAACCCAGTAGCTACACACAGCGCAACAACACGCTGTCAGATGATGTGGAGACGTGGTTTTCTGAAGGCCAGGATCTTGGCGTGGCTCCTGTCATGGTGCTGTTGAGGTAGTCTGGTTTCAGGCCTCTGAATCTATGTCCACATCCTCTTTTCACTGATTCGCACAGGTCTGGTGGTGCGTTCAGTGGCAGCGGTGTCTCAGTTATCTGAGGTGGGATGGTGATGTAGTCTTGACAGGTTGACTTCCAGACGTTACATCGACGTATTTCTGACCAATGTGACTCTGCAGCATGTGCTCGCCCTGAAGAACACATGTAAACAACCCGCCTTGCAGGCAGATCCATGTGCAGTCAGCTGATCCCAGGGACAGTCTGTGTGTTTACCTTCAATCAGACTGACTCTTCCTCCTCCTCCTCCTCCTCTTCCTCCTCAACTTTAAGTCTGTAGTAATTAAAGGAGACATCGTCCCTAACAGTCAAACTTGCAGGAGACTCCAAAAACAATCGGCGCTGTCGTCTTTTTCTTTCGTTTTGTCATATTTCATCTTTCTACTTAATTTTTCTTCATCTTTTCCTTCATTCCTTTCTTTCATCACTTCTTTCCATTTCTTTTCTATCAGTCTACCATTTTTATTTTCCTTCTTCCTCTTTCTTCCCTTTGTTTTTCTTCCCTCTTCCTTTCTTGCCTCCTTTTCTTTCTTTCTTTTGTTAAATCCTTTCATCATACCCTTCCCTTCATCATGTCTCCTTTTCCTCTTCCTTTTCTTCCTTCTTTCCTCCTCTTCGTTTTTCTCTCTTTACTTACCTCCCTGTCATGTCTTTAGTTTCCTTCCTTTCTTGTTCTTTTCTGGTTCTTCCTTCATTCTGTCTTTCTCTGTTTTTCTTTGCACCTCCTTCATCCTTTTCTACATTTCTTTCTCATAACCTTCTTTTCTCTCCATTCTCAGTCTCTTTGTCTAGAATGTTCTACCCTGTCCTTTCCTTCTTTCTTTGAGTTAAAGTTCATCAACAGTTCAACTTCATGCTGCATGCAGAGCCAATCAGTGCCGGTCAGTTCACTCTTTCACAGGATAGAAGAAAAGCTGGTTGTAGCTGCTTCCTGGATGAAGATGAAGATGAAGAAACATTCGTCTATCCTCGGATTACACAGCGATAAGGGCAATCACTCACTATTAGACTTACGTAACAGATCTCCACATAATGTTTGCTCAACAGTTCTTGATGGTCTTTGGTTATTTAAAGGTAGAAAAACACAATTCCTCCTCCTGTCACATGGCCTCTGCTCACAGTTGGACAACAGTTTGTTATGACAGAGTTTTCCAAGTGATGAAGCAATGATGGCCTGCACCATGTGGCCATGCTTGCACACAGAGACAGAACAAACACCAGGAACATTTTACAAAATGTTGTCCAATATTTGAGTGCTTGTAAAACCTTTTCTGGGATCACTAGGCTGTCGTCAAGCACCCCAGAACCTAATGATTGATTCCTACCACCTCCTGAAGGACCCACAGAACTTCATTAAGCAATGCTGGAACATCTTCAAGGCTTCTGTCAGCCTTTTAAAGGATCCCTAGAACCTCCTCAAGGACACCGGCCACAAACCTCATGATCTCATGAAAAACCCCAAGATTTCTTTCAGAGACTCTTAGAACTTCCTCAAAGACACACACATTATCAAATAGACCTAGAACCTCTTGAAGACCCATAATATCTCTTCAGTTATATGTAGAATCACAAATGGAATAGAAGCTCTGCAAGAACAATTATAATCTCCCCAGGGACCCTTGTAACCTCCGCAAGAACCCCTAACCCCGTTAAACTCCTCTGCAACATGTTCAAGGATCCCTAGAACCTCCTCATGGGTTCTCCTCAAGGACTCATAAAACCCCATCAAGAGCCATTTACATCATCAAGCGCCCCTGGGACCAGTGAGGGCCACGGCCAACCTGATACCATTTCTGGCCCCCACAAAGATGTTTGCTCAGACTTAGAAGTTCTGTGTTCACTCTGTATGACCCAAACATCAGTGCCTCTCGTGGTTACATTCCTCACTCGGTTCTTGTGTAAATGATGACGTTCTCCTCTGACAGCAGTGATTAAGATTAAACATGAGGTTGTTGGAAATGTGATGACTTCCAGCTGCATCTCCTTGCTGGATAATAAGACATCCTGAGCTTTCAACTGCAGCAGGCGGACACATATGTAAAGAAATGAGTCCCCCCTCAACCTCTCCGAAGCTTTTCAGTGAAACATTGAGTGACGTCTCACATGCTGGCCTGCGAGCACCAGACCTCCTCCTCCTGAAACCTCCTCCTGGTTGATTCAACATCGACCTGCTCAGAAACAGCTCTCAGCTCTCTGTAGATACACTTTCTCTGGATGACATGGCATCATTTGTTCTCTATGGAATCCCAAATGTGTCAGGTAAGGAAAAAGCAGCTATAAACAACAAAAATAATAATACAAAAATAAATATAAAAATTGCCCTGCAATCGACTGGCGACCGGTTCAGGGTGTACCCTGCCTCTCGCCCATTGACAGCTGGGATAGGCTCCAGCCCCCCGCAACCCCGAAAGGGATAGTTGGGTATAGAAGATGAATGAATGAATGAATGAATGAATGAATGAATTAAATAATTAATTAATATAAAAATACAGATTTTTTTTTTTTGTTAACGTTGCCCAGGTCCGGCCAATCACAACTGGTTATTAATACGTTTGAGACGATGATTAATCTGCTGTTACATCAGTCAGCTGGTTGATATGTGCTCTCGACCAGAACAACAGCTGCACTTAACGCTTTTGATGATTGAAAGATGTGTTGGCCGCACTTCCAACAGGATTTGGGTTTGCTCAGCACTACGTGACACATTTTGCAGCTCTGATTGGCTATCGGCCTATCCAATTGGATCAAGAGGCCTTATGGTCTGCGCCCATTCAGGACCCTTGGAAATGGTGGACGGTTCCAGTCGATGTCAAGGCGACAAGAGTCCACTCAGACGTTCTGTCTGCAGCCCAAAATGTGAGAATTTCAAAATGACTGATGGCGAAAGACGTAGGAACGCATCCACCTGTGCAGACACCCAGTAAGAGTACTGACTATGTGTCTGGTAGTGTGGACGTACATTTACCCAGTGTTGAGTCTGCAGAGCTAAGCGAACCAGGCTTGGACTTCAGGCAGGTTTACGAACCAGGTGGATCGTCTACCAAGACGAGGGGAGGCGAACTCTGCGTTCACATCGGTGACACCTGTGGCTCAAACGCAGTCGAAGTCGATGCACAATGTTTCCCAGATGTTGAGTTTTTGATATCTAAATGCCGAGCGCATAATCTGCCTGCATAATTCAGCAATTCGTTTGTTGTTCACTTTTGTCCAGATGCAAATTCAGAAAATGCACTACAGGAACCTTCTAATAACCTTCTAAGACTCACATATTTTTCTGTCAGTCTTCTTAAATCATGTCTTGCTTCTTGTTATTTCTGTTGCTATTTGTCTCATATTTAATGCTTTTATCGGGAAGCACGGTGTAACCTTTACTTTCTCCTTCACACTTGCGTTCAGTGTTTCAGATCATGAAGTAAAATGAAGTCAGTGGCCTGATTAAGCTCTGCGTTTTAACCTGTGTATAGCTGAATCTCTGAACATGAGCATGGAGCTGTTGTGTGCAGATGGTAAGGCCTCCGCCCAGAGACAGATGTGTGTTTTGACCTCGTACACTTCTCAGTACTCGTCTGTCACGTCCACGTTTATTTCTTCATCTGAGGGGCCCCTCAGAGTCCCGGCCCCATTATGCAATGCAGCTCCTCCTCAGAGCTGAATCTGCCTCCTGCAGCGATACCAAGGCCACATGTTCAGCTGCAACCTCAAACTGGCTGCTTTGTGGAGACGAACCTTCTGCTTTAAGGGTCCGTTTACACTGGGGATGTTCCTGTGAGCTCATGTTTCAGAGGGGAACCCCCAGCTTTCCTCATAGGGGTCTGACAGCAGGGTGGAGTTAGCGCACTCCATCGCCGTCATTTTATCTGAAACCCAAGTCCACATCACCCATCACCCTCAGAGCAAACATAGAGGCTTGCTGTGAGGGGTCAGCAGTGGACAGGATGAAGAATGTGGGACAGTGTGTGGTCTGAGAGCTGCTGCAACCCTTTACGGAGCACCATGTCATTTATTCTGCAGCACACATCTGCAGAGGAGCTCTGTAATTATAACATACAAAGTTATTTGCTTCAGAGCTCCTGGTTTTCAGAGTCTTAACTGCTGGAAACAGTGATGGTTTTACCTGCTGACACTCTCCTGTGTCCGTTCACAGACGTGTAGGACGAAACATAGAGCTGAACAGGTATCAACTTAAACTAAACATGTCAACGTCAGCAGACAGAGAAGAGCTGGATGTCTGTTTACAGGTCAGCCTGTTGCTGCACGGAGGCCATGGTTGTTGTTTTTGTTTCACTTAAGATCTAAAAATCTGCACGGATCCATGCCTGTGTCCGTGGTTGTTGTTGTTGTGATTGTTGTTGTGTTTGTTGATTTTGCTGTTGTGTTTGTTGTTGTTGTCTTTGTGTTTGTTGTTGTTTTCACTGTTGTTGTGCTTGTTTTTGTTGTTCTGTTTTTGTTTGTTGTTGTGTTTGTTGTTTTTGTGTTTGTTGTTGTTTTTGCCATTGTTGTGCTTGTTTTTGATGTTCTGTTTTTGTTTGTTGTTGTGTTTGTGGTGATGTTGTGTTTGTTGTTGTTCTTGTGTTTTTTGTTGTTGTTCTTGTGTTTGTTGTTGTTTTTGCTGTTGTTGTGCTTGCTGTCGTTTTTGCTGTTGCTGTGCTTGTTTTTGTTTGTTGTTGTGTTTGTTGTTTTTGTGTTTGTTGTTGTTTTTGCCGTTGTTGTGCTTGTTTTTGTTGTTCTGTTTTTGTTTGTTGTTGTGTTTGTTGTTTTTGTGTTTGTTGTTGTTTTTGCCATTGTTGTGCTTGTTTTTGTTGTTCTGTTTTTGTTTGTTGTTGTGTTTGTGGTGATGTTGTGTTTGTTGTTGTTCTTGTGTTTTTTGTTGTTGTTCTTGTGTTTGTTGTTGTTTTTGCTGTTGCTGTGCTTGTTTTTGTTTGTTGTTGTGTTTGTTGTTTTTGTGTTTGTTGTTGTTTTTGCCGTTGTTGTGCTGTTTTTGTTTGTTGTTGTGTTTGTGGTGATGTTGTGTTTGTTGTTGTTCTTGTGTTTTTTGTTGTTGTTCTTGTGTGTTTTATTGTTTTTGCTGTTGCTGTGTTTGCTGTTTTTGAGTTTTGTTGTTGTTGTGTTTTTTGTTGTTGTTGTGTCCTCTTGTTGTGCTGAAACTTTCTAACCGTGCTCGACTGACTGTGGGAGACCTGACACCATGAAACCTGAACCCCCTGTGGTTATGAATCAGGTTGTAGATTGTGTTTCTGTAGCGTGGAGTCGAGCGGTGGTATATATTTCTGGAGCCAATGTTCACTCTTCTTTTCCTTTCGGGACGTGACTCTGGAAATCCTCCAAGGACACGGAGTGAAGCAGCGTGCCAACGCCTTGACGCTCTCGCCAGCAGAGCTCTTTCAGACCCCCGCCGTACAAAAGAACAAACAGAACAGCGAGTACTGCCGCAGATCAGGTTGTAGGTGCTGGGACTTCTGGGAAACTCGGGAGGCGTGGGGTACGTGACGGGTCGCTGCCTCTGAGGGATCTGTACCCTTCTGAGAAAACACTGTGTAATTTTAGAAAGGAAATAAAAGAATAACTGCTCTGACAACAGGTCAAAATCTGCAGCACAGCACAAAATCTAGAGAACTTCTACCAGCAGATTTAACAAACTCACTGATCTCAATTAGCAACGTGTGACATGACAGCATGCCGCGATGATCAATCAGCTGCCATCACCTGACTGCAGTGCAAAGGTTCATCCCTCTGCTGACCCCCAGTCTCTCACTAACCTTTAAATATTAACACAATGGTGAGGTTTCTCCCTCAAACAAAAAGTGCTCAGACTGTCTTCTGACCTGCTCACAAATGAAAAGCTGCTGCGGCTCTATATAAAAAGTCGAATGGCTCCAAAAACGAGGAGCCTGCTAACAGCTGGTGCTGTACTTGATTTTACGTCGCAGTGACAGGATGTTACACTGCACAGCTTAACCTTTCACTGGAAAGCATCCAATTATCACAACCCACCCAGAACTATTTTCACATCCCCAGTTAAATTGATGAGCCCAAATGGATGAATGAAGGCCTGACTCATGACAGGAAGTCGTACAGCAAAGTTCAGCGAACTGCTAACAATTACAATCAGTCATTTGCAGACGCTTTTATCCAAAGAGATGTACGTATGAATTCACACACCGATGGCGCAGCATGGGGGGCAGTTTTGGGGTTCAGTATCTTGTCCAATGATACTTCGGCATGTGGACTGCCAGGGATCGAACCACCGACCTCCTGATTGGCAGATGACTGCTCTACCTTCCGAGCCACAGCTGCTGCTAACATGCTAACCAGCTGGCAGCCTGCTAATGCTGGCAGTCAGAGTACCTCTTGAGCTTCTGTCTGTCTTCTCTGTACGATTCTCCTGACATTTTGTTCTCAGGATTGTTCAGTTCATGCAACAGAGTTGCTGAAGAGGGAAGAAACTTGTTAGCTCTGTTGCTAACAAGATAATAAGTGGCCACTGTTTATGAAAGCAGCATCAGTCTGATGTCCTCTGGAGTCTGGACTGCATGTGAACCAAGTCTCTGTTGTTTGGTCTGTGACAGAGGAGCTTCAGTGAAACTGGATGCCGACGCGCAGCTAATAAGCAATGAGAGCTTCCTCCACTGACTCTTCATCAATGCGAAATTAAACTTGATGTTAAACACGAGGATTTACTTTGTCACTGTGAGCAAAAAGAATAGATTTCACCATGAAAGCTTCCATTTGAATGGCATCCCATCTACTCCTGTATTATTATTAAATAGGTTCGGTTTGGATGCTGTGATCAGTGCATTGTTTAGTGTAACTGAGCCTGCAGGACTGAATTTATTCCTCTGCAGACGAGAAGTGAACAGCGTTATTAAAATTTGAGGCAGTAATTTACGACCCAGATATTTCTCATTGTCTCCATATGTGCTGGTTGAGAGGCAGCAGCTGGGCGCTGAGCGCTCTGTCCAAACCTGCTCTGACTGCATCTGTCAAACGTCTGTTACCGACACATCCAAACATCTGCAGGGCGACGAGCCAATCAGAGGAAGAGGAGGATTATGTCTGCCCTGTTTGACACGATGCAGGTGAAAGCTGATCAGTGTGATCTGAGTCTCAGATTAAGCTTCAACACACTGATCCAATCTGCTTCTCTTCCCTGCCAGCCCTGCTGGAAGAGGCTCGCGTCTCGCCCAGATGAGATTTAAACCTTCGTCTTGGTTTTTATGGATCAGTCTCTTCAGTTCACGACCGCAGCAGCATGTTAAACTCTTTTATGAGGCTGTAAAATCAGACAGCAATCTACTGATGTTATCACAGTCAGCTCACGCTCTGGTTGCTTATTTCTGTGCTTTTTATCATTTCTGTGATCCATTTTTTCTCTCAGTACTTTCAGTAGTTTCTTCTTGACTGGTGTATTCGGTAGTTGTGTTCAGTGCTTGTGTGCCTGCTGTGAACTGAGAATGTTGTGGGTTTCATGGTGTTGGGTGTTGTAGTCACATATCTGCCCCAGTTTCATTTGCCCTGGAGCCACATTACATCTTAGCAACGTAAAGAAACGTCCGTGACTGAAGAACACGGCCGACACGAACACTGAGTCTGAGCTCAATTTGACTGCTTCTTGTCACATGTGGACGTAGCTCCACTCTGCACAGGGAGGAGGAGGAGGAGGAGGAGGAGGAGGAGGAGGAGGAGGAGGAGGAAACGGGCCTACGTCACAAAAGCTCATCATTAGTTGTGTGATGGCTTTATATTTATCTAGGACGTAAAGGGTTTCACTGATCAATTCAAACAGCTGATAATAATGCGTCCCTGTGTCCCTGCAGGCTGTGACTCTGGTTTTGGGAATGCAGCGGCAAAACATCTAGACGCTCTGGGCTTCCAGGTGTTTGCTACAGTGTTGGACCTCTCAGGAGACGGAGCCAGAGAGCTGCAGAGGACCTGCTCGCCCCGCCTCACCCTCCTCCAGGTGGACATCACCCAGCCACAGCAGGTCCAGCAGGCGCTGCTGGACACGAAGGCCAAACTGGGCCTCAAAGGTAAAGACGGGCGGCTGAAGCCAAACCTTCTCGTTGTGACTCAGATCATTGTCTTTATTCTCGTTGACACACATCAGGTTACAACACCTGTAACTCCTTTAATAACCGACATGACAGCTCGTTTAGTCACTTTCCAGTATCAGGTGTATCTGTTCGCTGCATTCGCCTGTCGTCATGCTTTTAAACAGGTGCACAGGTGTTCAGAGGACCTGGTACAGGTGCGCTGATGCACGCTGTGTCTCCTCTGCTCAGCAGTTTGGACAGTTTGGGCTTCACTTCTCGAGCTGTTCCGTCAACAGTTTCACCGAATGTTGGACTGCTCCTTTAGAAACTCGCCGTGTGTTTTCAGGATTTCATGGCGCATCACACGCACAGGAATGTTCAGCGGCCTTCTAGGAAATCACCGACATGCAGACGCCGATGTCTGAAACAAAACAACAGCTTGAATCGATCGAAGTGCAGAGCAGCATGTGAGGAGATTCAGTGTTGAAGCAGACGAGCGGCTTCGTCTCGTGTTTCACACACATAACTCGGAGCAGAGAGCGTCCCCTGGCTCACTCTGTGATTGGCTCAGACCTGCAGCTCCCACTGGCTTCGTAATTAGACAGTTCAGACCGCTGACTTTACCTCCGAGTCATCTGAGGATACACAACGTGTGTGTGTGTGTGCGTGTGTGTGTGTGTGTGTGCGTGTGTGTGTGTGTGTGTGCGTGCG